>NW_025110273.1:261785-272611 GCF_011392965.1 Frieseomelitta varia | reverse complement strand
AAAAAAAAATTTTTTTTTTTTGGGAAAAAAAAAAAAAAAAAAAAAAAAAAAAAAAAACGAAAGGAACAAAGTGTTTGGCAGCGAGTGGGTCGTAGGAAACTTGGCGTGGTACGGATTCGGAAAAAGCGAGTCGACCGGCGAGATCGATTCGCAACGAGACAGTGGCGTTACGTTACGGATCGGAAGGATGCTTCCTAGTTGGCGGTGGAAACAAAATGGTATCCTCGTGGTAACGAAGCCACGACGATGCAGGGGCCACGGTTTGCGGGTCAAAGGGTTTGGAGCGTTCGCTTTTCCTTTTTCTTTTTCTTTTTCTACGAGGTCTTTAGCGACGTGTTGAAAGTGTCTCTTTATAACTGGTCTAGTAGTTGGGTCTCCCTTAGTTGATAACGTTCTTTTTGTTGTTTCTGGCAGGTTAGAGCGGTATTTTGGTTTAATCCGTATTTACTTCTTATGTTTTGGTATTTTCTGCATTCATGTAGGCAAGTGCTGAGTGGTGATTTGTTGGTTGCAGGTGTTGCAAAAAGGTGGTGTTCTGTTTTGCTTAGGAGGTATTCGTGTGTGATCTTGGACAGTCCGATTCGAAGTTTAGTCATAGCTAATCCTTTCTTTTCTGCTTAAATTGTTGTTTGGTATTTTTTGATAGAAATGGTGTGCTATGTCGTGTATTTTTTTTTTTTCTTCATGCGAGAAACCTATGTTTCTGGTAGAAACGCGAGGTTTTTCGTGTGATCGAGGAGGAAGAGGAAGCAGGTCGAAATTCTCGGATTCCATCGAAATCGTTCAGATGGAGTCGGCCAAACGAGCGGGGAAAGGGCAACAATCCGTTGCTCCACCTCCTTTTTTTTTTTCTCCTTCATCCCTTGGCTCGCTCAAAAACTCTGGCGAATGACATCAAATAATTGTCAATTGCTTCGCAGGATTCTCAAAATTTCCCCTTCCACGTTGCCATCTCGAGACGGCCATTTTTCTTTCACGCTCCACTGCGCAGAAATTATTGCACGAAATCGTTTGCGGATTTACCTAGCCATTTATCGTGAATCTATCGTTTGAATTAATTTGATGTTTAAAAGAAATGAAAGAAAGAGAGGCAAAAGGAGAATCAAGAATAGCAGCTATTGATCGCCGAAAAAGAGCACAGGGCAGATTCATACCGATGTTCCGCTCGTTACGGCCCTGCATCTGTAACGAAGTAACGGATACGTATCCTTTGTCGAATAGGGTCTGCACTACACGCAAACGTCCATCGAAACCCACACACAGATAAACAGAGGAGAACACGTACAAACAACAGCTCTTGATCGTTCTGATCTGGTTTGAGGCTCACGGACAATTGCAATTATGGGCCTCCGTCCCAGGTTGATTTATAAGTGGTGGAAAACATTATTCCCTCCCTTTCCGACACGCACCCACGCGTAATTTCTCCTCGACCATTGCTGTCCTTCTTTTTTTTTTTCTTTTTTTTACTGTCGCGAGTTATGTAGATTTCTACGAGCAATATTTCGGAGCATCTTTGTCGTTATATTGCTGAAATGTGATATTAATCACGACATCTATTAATTGTGGTGATAATTTCGTCACTAAGCAGTTGCAGCGGTTTATATATGTGTTCTTATATATATATATATCTGTTCGTAAAGCCTTAGCGTGCCATTATCGTGTATTGTACTAAATTGTGTTGAAGATTAAAGTGCCTTGTTAAATCAGATCTCTACATTTATTTTTAAATATTTCAAAACATGTATATATGTGTATATATATTAATTGTGGTGACAATTTCGTCACTAAGATATTTGCAGTGTTTATATATGTGTTCTTATATATATATATATATCTGTTCGTAAAGCCTTAGCGTGCCATTATCGTGTATTGTACTAAATTGTGTTGAAGATTAAAGTGCCTTGTTAAATCAGGTCGCTACATTTATTTTTAAATATTTCAAAATATGTTATATATATTTATTTATTTTTAAATATTTCAAGATATGTATATATATGCTCACTGATGGATGCTCACAGGATAGTACTGACCCAAACGATTTGGCAGAATTTCTGAGAAAGAGAGGCTCGCACCTTATGGAAATGAGCCATGGGGATAGCAAGAGGGTTCCTCTTCAGTTATTTACGAAGGGTGCAATCCGTGTTTATATACATACTTTTCCCATCTAGAGCGTCCTCTACCAGCGTGTGACCTGATGGACGCGTCTTTTTCCTCGGTGTTGTTGGAATTATTCAGGGCTCGTTGGGATCGTTCATTGAATTTTCATATGTTTAGCTGCTACTGACTGTCCATATGCTCCAATGTATATATATGTATATTTCAGAGTTTGAACAACATAGTTGTGTATGGTTACTTAATTTTCATACGTTTAGTAATTGTCGTTGACTTTAGTAACTGTTATTACGATTATCCATATTTCAAAGTTTAGTTATATAATTATATAATTATAACTATATAATTTTAAAATTATATAATTTTGTAATGTAATTATATAATTTTCAAATATATTCTGTTCAATCTATTATACGAATATTTTAAAATTACATATGATTATGTAATCTTCGAATATTTAGCTGTTATTTATATACTCCCATATATATATATATCTGTCTATCTAATATATAAATAAATAGATATAAATAAATAGATATATATCTATCTAAAAATATATATATATTTCAAAGTTTCATATATTATTATATAATTTTCATACATTTCATTTAGCTGTCGTTGAATATCCATATCCTCTAATATATATTTCAAAGTTTGGAATAATCATATACAATTATACACATATTTGGCTGTTGCTGATTATCCATATGCTTTCATATACATAGTTTGGCATAGTCACGCGTGACCACGTTTCACATCAAAACGTAGTATATTTTTTTCAAACCAAACGTTGCAAACACGCAAACGTAGAAGATCGTTGCATCACGGCGTTAACAGTTTCTTACTCGGCGTTCTCCGTTGCCCTGAAAGGCGAGAAAGATTCGCAAAAAGAGGGAAGAAAAGCGAACGCGGCGGATGAATGCCGCGCGATCGAGTACGAACGAAACGCGGAACGAATGGTCTGGCAAATACGCGGACTTTTCAGCGGGTCCCGAGACTCAGTGATCCCGCTTTTGTCTTCGCCACTGTCGAACATTAAAGCCCCCCAATCGATTCGCCCCAGAACCGTGGCGAGCGTTGCCAACTCTCTTCCCTCTTTCCTCCGCGTTTCTTTCTCTTCCTTTTCTCCGTCGTTTCGTCCGTTTTTCGCTCGTTTTTCGCTCTACCTCGGCATCCGGGAGAAAACGACGGCTCAAACGTTTACACTCGTTTCCCCTTTGTTTTCCACTTTCCCCTGAATTTCCAACTAGAAATCGTCGGAGCAAAGCGTCAGAGATTCAAGCGGTGAGAAAGGCAAAACAAATACCTTTGTTCCTCGAGAGTGTTGCGCGTATCAATTCGTCAGGAAATAAATTCGCGAGCTGGAAAGGATTGCAATCTGGACTTGAGGCTGGACGCGAGGGTTTCACGGTAGCGTGCGAGTCGGCGTGCCGGTCCCCTGTAATCCGGTAACTCGAGGAGGGAAACCTCCTTGAAATTCCAGTTCTCCAATCTCTCCACCGAAATTCGCACCCGAAGCCCCTGGCGTGTGCAACCATCTGTTGCGCCGTAATGCCGATCTTTGAGAAATTGACTCGCATTTCTTCCAGCCGTAGTTTACGTAAAATTATTATATAAATTGTTAAACGTAACTTTACTGTACCATTGATTGAAATTTGCACGCGCCTGTGCGTAGTTGAAAAACAAAAGTTCCTTTCGATTTCACGCGAGAAGCAGACGATTTAATTACGTCCGACCCTGACTCCTTGCTCTTCGTCGTTGTTTCAACATGCAACAGTGAGGAAAGCTCGAAGCATTCACGAGCAAAAGGTTCCAAAAGGTTCCAAAGTTCTGAAATGTTATGCGACAGGTGTGGCAAAACTTTTGTGTTTTAACAATTTTTTTTTTTTTTTTTTTTCAAGTGAGCTTCGATGCGCCGCTAAATTATTTTTAGAAGATTTTTAATTTATGAGATTTATGACTCTGTTTGCTGTTGACCAAATTATTTGTATCCGGATTTATTTAACTCTCGATCGTCTCGATCAGTGCTTATTTCTTAATTTCTAATGGAGGAGAAAGCATCTATAGATATATTTTCAAACATATTTATATTATTACATATTTATATAAATTATAATAATATTTAATATTATAATAAAATTATAATATTATAAATTTTAATAATATTTAATATTATAATAAAATTATAATATTATAAATTTTAATAATATTTAATATTATAATAAAATTATAATAATATAAATTTATATATATTTATATATTTATATATTTATATTATTATTATTATATATTTGTATATTTATATTATTATCATTGTGTAACATTATGTACAAACTTTCTAAAATTTGGAAAAGCCTTAAAAGGTAGGATCTTCCAAAAATCTATCAAGTCAACGTAACAAATTTTGCTTTTGTATTGACTGAAATTCTGAAAATAATTATTTTCAGTAATTTTGCATCTTGTGTCATCCT
This sequence comes from Frieseomelitta varia, assembly GCF_011392965.1. NCBI lineage: Eukaryota > Metazoa > Arthropoda > Insecta > Hymenoptera > Apidae > Frieseomelitta > Frieseomelitta varia. The sequence continues at coordinate 268,028 of NW_025110273.1, read as the reverse complement.
TTTTTATTTTACTGTCAGAACTTGCTCTATGCACCGTTGTAAAATTCCCCTGCTTATTTACCACCCTATCTAGTAAAACTTCTCAAATTCGAAATTGACAGCCAAGCTGTTCTGGAAACTGAAAAGGACCAGAGTGGCAAAGACTGGGGAGTTATTTCTCGCAAGATGGCCGGTTCGAATAATGGCGCCGATTTGCTTTTGCATCGCTTTAATATTAATGTTGCGCCCCTGTCCGCGAGCCCTCGGTATTATAATAACGTCGTGTGGTCTCGGCGTTATACATATGTACATACGTATCGTCCGGGGAATTTTTTTTTTCCACTACGGGACGAAACTGTGGCTCACGTAGAACGACACTCTATGTGTATCTCGTGCATGACTGGCGAACCGGTGCAGATGCGCAGGAAGTTTAGTTAACCGCTCTATCGGACATAAATTATGCGCGCCATTAGTGTTGTTAAGTACGTACACGACTGGGTCTGCTGCTGATACCGATGGATAAAGCTATAGCCGAGCTTTTTGTCCGAGTTTATTGTATCGGATCGTATGATAAATCGTTAGCTCGCTCCTCGATGGTACAATTCTGAGAAATGAAAACTCAGGACCAGGAAAATAGATAGTTGAGGTAAACTTTTGTATGGGCTCCGTTTGAAAGATTGATCGTGGAACATTTTTGAGAAGTGAAGGATGAATTTGTTACGTCACAAGTCCTGCTGGTGAATACACGTTCTTAGAAATGGGGCAAAATAGGATTAAAAATTAAAAAATAGTTACTTACTCGATATTTGTGGCACATATACACTGAATACTGTTCGATGAATAGTGCTCGATTTTTATTCTATTCTGAAATATCTGCTCCGTGAAAATACTGTTCAAAAGTGTTCTCAATTTGTTTCCATTAAAAACAAATATTTTTTTTTTATAGGAAATATAATACAAGTTTTTTAAAAACTTAATTTCGCTCCCTGATGAAGATTACGGCATGTTGGAATAGTAAATTGTCCTTGGTTTGCTTGAATGATATATTTGAAAAAGAATGTTACAGTAGACATGTGAGCAATTAACGTGAATAAATGTGATTTAAAATAAGGATAATAAACTTCACAATAAAGCTATACAGTAATTGAAAACACTGTTCCTATAGATGATACATAACAATACGTATCGTGTAAAATAATATTAGTCGATGAATTTCATAGTAGAACAATCTACGTAAATAAATTTCTTTCGTGATGAACGTATCAAAATTTCTGTTTGAAACAAGAGTAAGTGATAAACATAAGAAACGAAAAGATACATGTGTGTCACCATGATTAAATATCACGTTAATACCACGAATTAAATTGTTACACAATTACGTGACGCAAAGGAGAGAGAACTTTCCAATTACATTTCGTTCGACACTTTGAACTTTTTGCAATTAGAAAATTTCTTAACTTCTACTCGACCAAGATTATTCGCAACATCGATTTTATTACGATCCCGTCCACGATGAAACTTCCTCGTTACTGCCACCTTTTTGTCGCCGATCAAACTGACCGCGCGAAATCTCCTCGAGTCTATCAAGCGCAGCCCATAAATATGCATCTTCTCCGCTCCGCCTAGACCAAAAAGCCGCACAAAGGATTCTCTTGCCCCGGACACCGTGCAAATAATCGATCGTCACGGTACATCGATCCCTCCTTTCCCCCGTCTTCGATCCACCATACCGCGAGGCCCGCGTTTCTTCCTCTCGAGCCACGCCATTTTTTGCGTCTCGCCGGTGGTTCACGCCGATTTTCGTCGCGATTAAACACACCGTGTGTAGCAACGCTTCTTCTAGCAACCTCTTCCTCCTCTTCTGAATATTTTCCCCTCCCTGTTCTCAAACAGTTAGGTTTTCGTTCCAGGTCGATCGTGACGCGGTGATTGTGGACGCCGGCTGTTTGTTAACCGTGCAACATAGTAGAAAAGTCGATCGACACGGCCAACTATCAATTTCACGGCTATCCCCTGTAGGCCTATATCGCTTTATCTCCAGCCGACTCTCGCCTCTTCCAGCCCACCGTCAATTCGTGGAACCAATAAAAACCCACCCGATAGAAAAATTCCTTTTCTTGAGCTTCGAGGAGGAGGACTCTGCTTGAGATAACGCACGAGGGAATGTGACGTGGTAACGAGTTCACTTTACGACCGTGACCGTCGCTGTTTCGTGGCACAATAGTCACCGTCTGACCGGTTGAACGAGGAGGTTTCGCCTGCAACATCTTCGTGATCATATGTTTTACCCTTCTGTTCGTTCCTCCCCTTTTCCTCGTGCGCGATTGCGTCGCGTAACCTAAGTGCTAAGTTGAAGTTTCGCTGGTACCAAGTCTCGTAAAAATGGCTTATCTACGTGTGTGTGTGTGTGTAGAGGACTTAACTCCATTGAAACTGAAGATATAACAGTTTAACTGAAAATATAATGTTTACAATATAACAGTTTATGGGTTTTAGGTTATTGAAACTGTTGTAATTTTGTTATAGGGAATAATTAAATTTGTGCGGTAATAAACGTGGCCTCGATATGCATTTATCCTGAATGTTTTCGCAATATGTAAATTGTCGTAGTATGTCACGGTATTGTAGAGACATGATATAGATAGATAATTTTATTTTTTCGGCTTCACAGCCATGAAAGTGGACTTGGTTTACATTTCTCTTTTTTTTCATTTTCTCTGTTTCTCTCACTCTCGTCATACTTAACAATTTAACACTAACCTATTTAACACTATACTTTTATCCTATACTTAACAATTTAATCTCGATTGTATTGTCTAACTCTAGAGATACGATAGAAATAATGAAATTTATTTAATGAAAATAATGATAATAGAACGACAAATAATTAAACGAGACAAATTACTTTAAAGCGACACGAACTAACGACTCAAATAAACTCTTTTGACAACACAATTGAAACTTTTTAACAGGTTTCTTTCAACGCTCTTTCACGACTCTGGTTTTTTTTTTTTTTTTTAAAGAGAAGCTTTGGACTTTGTCGCATCACATTTATACTTTATCATATTTCTATGATCAACAAAGACATCTGTTATATTTGAACACAACTAAAATTATAATTACAGATTAATTATAATAACCGATACTACAGTATTAAGAAATTTTCATAATTGAGCCTACGATGAATTTGAAGAGTGTAGTTCCCGCTTTGCAACGAACCCTCGAAACTTGCCTTTTGGACGATTTAAAAATCTTTGAATACCAATGTAACGATCAAAATCTTCTTGAATCTTCCTGGTATCCAGAATTCATTATATCGACACTGAGATGGCGAGAAAAAAAATCATACATTAAATTTTCTGCGGTCGTTGTAAAGAGAAGACTTCAAATCCATTGCAAATTCAGTCGTAAAAAAAAAAAAGAAAGAAATTCTTCGACGCATTAATTACAATTTACAGGACTTTCGAGAAGAGAATTATCTTCATTTATTTTAAATGAACGGTGAACATTTTTAAAGTCTGCTGTCGAACCGGCAACAAGCTCAGGTTTATTAACGAACTTTTTCTACAGAATTATAAAACATTGACTGAAATATTGAATAATGTTCATCAGTAATGTTTCACAGAGTGTCGGTCACGAAGCACAATTATTGTCGCGGTTACGGATCCGATCTAGATTACTAACTTTCGTTCAACTTTGAAGATTGACAGATTGGCCACAAAGCTTGACTAATCGAGAATTTTCTCTCCGGATTGTTTCAGGCTTCCGCGGTGACCAGTGCGAGGAGAACATTGACGACTGTCCTGGAAACTTGTGCCAGAACGGCGCAACCTGCATGGACAGGATAAACGAGTACTCGTGCCTCTGTCCACCGTCGTACACGGGCACGCAGTGCGAGCTGGACGTCGACGAGTGTTCGGTCCGGCCTTCGTTGTGCCATAACGGCGCCACGTGCACCAATTCACCCGGTAGTTATTCGTGCATATGCGTGAACGGCTGGACCGGGCCCGACTGCAGCGTCAACATCGACGACTGTGCAGGCGCTGCCTGCTTCAACGGCGCAACCTGCATCGACCGCGTCGGTAGCTTCTACTGTCAGTGCACATACGGCAAGACGGGTGAGTTTCATCGTCGATTCAACAAACAAGTTGAAACTGAAGTTTGAAGGAAGAATGACTGAAGTTTCACTCGAGGGAAGATATTGTGCCGGTATTGCGCGTTCAACTTTTGTACTCTGCGTGGCAATTTCTTTTCTCTTGTGCGAGCTTCGACACAAAATAGTTAATAAATAGAGCAAACGTACAAGGACATTAGACAAAGACGAAATTTGGAGTAAGACTAACTCTAATAAATAATCACGAAATGCTACACTCCTGGCGTAGTTGAAGATACACCACCGTGTAAAGTGTTGGCTAGGTCGTCGAGCAGGTTCATTTTCTGCGCTTTGATTCTTATTTCTCGAATATTTTCTTTTCGAAGTGATTCTTTGATCGAATAACCGGTTTAACACCTTGTTGAAAAGAAAATGAAGAGAGATACAATTTTTTTTTATCTGTCTGTTCCTTTCATTAAAAGAAAGAAAGAAAAAGAAAATGATCTGACCGATTACAGCAGGAATAGGTAGGACAATTCGTTAAACTCCTGCGCTGGCAACTGGTTTCGCGGACCATAACGAGTGACCGAACCGTAATGACCGAACAGTAATTCGTCGCATTCTGTTTCTTTTGAACTACGTCGGTGCGATATCACTGGATAGAAATGATTAAAGAGTAACTAAACTTATCGTTTGTTTCGTCTTGCATTTAAATACGCTTGAAACTGAGAAAAATGTTGCAATTTGGGACAAAAGAATTCTCCACGTGCGTCGTTCCAACGCTACATACTCCTCGTCGTAAAACGTTCGCGAGTTTTCCACCAATTGGCTACCACCAGTTGCCAAGATCAGGATGGTAGGATCCCGAAGACGGCGCGCCCGATAAAGAAGACAAACACGGCGGCGCAAGTTGCGGAGAGGAATGAAGCGGGGCGGCGTGAGGCACACGCCTCCCGCCCTTCCGCGAGAGGGCCAATGTACGCGGAATCGTGTCGGTATTATGCATAGCGAGAGCATCGGCATCAGCGAGGTAGGCAGGTGCATCTGCACGTGCAACAATATGATGGCCAGGCCTCTCCGAGGGCCCGTTGGAATCCCGGGATTCCGGGAGGCTGGTGTGTGTTGCGCGCAGCCTAGCCTTACCGAGGCGGCGACCTTGACGACTGAAAACGAGTTTCTGTCCTTTCTGTACTTCTTCGCCTGGCGGACTCGGGAGAAGCCGGGTGGTGCAGCGACGACCGAGCTTTTCAGATCGATCGTTGCGCGTCCGCGTCCGCGCCGATCGCCAAATACAGGCATCTCCCTTCTTTTGTCACGGTGTGATCGCGCGATCGCCCTCAAGGCGGTACCGATCAAGCGTAGCCCCGATCGTCGAGCAACTGCTTTTTTCGGCTAGCCGCGCGCCCCGAGAGATGCCGGTGGACGAAACGATTTCGGAAAGGGGGCCCAGGCCGAACCGACTCGTCGGGACACATCGAAGAAACGTCGGGACATTTTTCACTCTTGGTATTCGATATCCGTCGTAATCAAAGTAATCAAATTTTTGTAGTCGCGACCGATTTCTCAAACGATCCCGATGAGCTATCTTTGTAATTCTCGCGGATAATCGATTCTATAGTTTAGCACAGAAATTTCACAATTTTTCAAACGATCTCGATCAATTCGTCTTACGATTCTTATTGATAATGAAAGTCTCAAGTTACACTGTATTTCGAGTGTGAATACTCGAGTTGCAGTGTATTTTGGTAAATGAAATTTAATTTTCCAGTTTTTCGAAAGATCTTGGCCAAACAACTCTCGTGGATAATCAAATTCTTAAGTGTATCCACGTGTACTTTGCAATACAAATTTTCCAATTTTTCAAACGATCTCGATTAATTCGTCTTACGGTTCTCATGGATAATGAAAGTCTTAAGTTACACTGTATTTCGAGTGTGAATACTCGAGTTGCAGTGTATTTTGGTAAATGGAATTTAATTTTCCAGTTTTTCGAAAGATCTTGGCCAAACAACTCTCGTGGATAATCAAATTCTTAAGTGTATCCACGTGTACTTTGCAATGCAAATTTTCCAATTTTTCAAACAATCTCGATCAGTTCGTCTTACTATTCTCATGGATAATGAAATTCTCAAGTTACACTGTATTTCGAGTGTAAATACTCAAGTTGCAGT
>NW_025110273.1:217644-260743 GCF_011392965.1 Frieseomelitta varia | reverse complement strand
TCAAATTCTTAAGTGTATCCACGTGTACTTTGCAATGCAAATTTTCCAATTTTTCAAACAATCTCGATCAGTTCGTCTTACGGTTCTCATGGATAATGAAAGTCTTAAGTTACACTGTGTTTTGAGTGTGAATACTCAAGTTGCAGTGTATTTGGTAAATGGAATTTAATTTTCCAGTTTTTCAAAAGATCTTGGCCAAACAACTCTCGTGGATAATCAAATTCTTAAGTGTATCCACGTGTATTTTGCAATGCAAATTTTCCAATTTTTCAAACGATCTCGATCAATTCGTCTTGCGGTTCTCATAAATAATAAAACTCTTAAGTTACACTGTATTTTGAATGTGAATACTCGAGTTGCAGTGTATTTTGGTAAATGGAATTTAATTTTCCAATTTTTCAAACGATCTCGATCAATTCGTCTTACTATTCTCATGGATAATGAAATTCTCAAGTTACACTGTATTTCGAGTGTGAATACTCGAGTTGCAGTGTATTTTGATAAATGAAATTTAATTTTCCAGTTTTTCGAAAGATCTTGGCCAAACAACTCTCGTGGATAATCAAATTCTTGCGCGTGTAGTTGGTAATGCAAATTTTCCAATCTTTCAAACGATCTCGGCCAATTCGCCTTACAATTTTCGCCGATAATCAAATTCTTCAAGTTGCGCGTGTATTCTGCAATTTTAATTTTCTGATTTTTCAGTTCTCGTGGATAATCAAATTTTTGAATCACACGTGTATTTGACGATACGATTTTAATTTCCTGATTTTTCAAATCTTCTTCGATCAATTCTCTGTGACATTATTGGCCACAAGTTCCTTCGTTTTCCTCCTCTTTTATACTTTGTAACGTCATAGACGCACATTTTTATATATGTAAATGAAACTTGCAGATAAACTCTATGTTGCCCTTTCCAAACTCTTCATTTGTAATTAAATCAAAATTTGCAATGAAAATCCGTGAATGTCTATTTGTATATATTCCAGACGTCTCCAGACGTCCCACAATACTTGTGCTTGTTATCTTACATTCGCACATCGTGATCACAGGGTTCCTTAAAAGTAAGAAAAATTCGTGGAACGTGAAGTAGTTTCTTTTCGCCTTTTTCACGCGATGTCAACGAGCCCGGGCAGAAATTTACGATCTCGTTACCCAAGAGCGAGATGTTTGAACAACGCGTACGAGTTAACGGGCTTGCGATGTCTACTTACTTGCACGCATAATGATGGCATATCTCGTCGGCCGTGTTAAAGCCCGGGGGCTCGTTTTCTTTCACGTGCGGACGCGCTTACAGTTAGCCGCGGGTGTAATCGTGTATCTGCGCGCCGGTTTACTTTGCTTTATATGCGAACGTTCTAGACAACCCGTGTCCCGTTATCGGGATCCGACGCTAGTTCGAACGCTATTGTTACCGGTCACCCATAAACGACTACGTACAACCCTTTTCCTCTCCCTTTCTGAATCGCTCGCGAAATATACACGCGCAATATAATAGTGAATTTCAACCGTTGCGCGAAAATTTCCACAGAGTCACGAATGAGTAAAGGTTGAGTCCGATTGAGATCTGTAGAAAAAGAATAAAAATTCAATTCAGTCGTAACAAACCTAACTTCAGTCAATTTTTCCGGCTTGTACGATGTAATTTCAGTATTCGAAGTTTCGGTCTAAATTAATAGCAACGACTATTATCTATAACCGCCGTAGACCTAATTTTCGTTGCAAGGTTTGAACATTTGAATATTTTTATAATTGATACAGTATTGGATAGATAGAGTAATGAAAAGAGATTAGATATAATAATTAACACAAATAATAATATAACATTAATCAATTCAAATAATTAATGTAAATAAATAATAGAAGAGATGTTCTCCACAAGGAACGTAAAAAATAAAAATAATATCCTCCTCATGCTTCAAGACTACGCAAAGTTAAGTGCTCGATGTCTGAACAGACACGGTCCTTATCTACTGCGCGACAAGCTCGCGTTCTTTCTTCGATGATCGTGCCTTGTACGAAGTATACGACTACCAAGCCAAACACAAATCAAACGAATAAAAACGAAGATCAAGTAAAATGATCGAGCGAAATTATAACCGAGCGAAACATCGTGCGAGAAACGAAGTAAAAAGAAGAGAAAAAGTCTAACGACCCGAGCTCTCAATTACCATAGATCAATGGCTCAAAAACCCCTCTGTTTGGGATCGAACATGCATCACCGAGTAACTCCAATTGAAATTCTTCGGATTTCCTCTTGCTCTAGGGAGCAATTAGATCGTTTTATCGTGCGCGAGCTCTCTCTCTCTCTCCCTCTCTTTCATCCGCCGGTGAAGTAATTTACTGAAATACAAACGCACCGCAACGAGCGTTGCTGGGATTTGTCACTGTTCTCCGCCGTTCTCTCTATATTCCGCGATATCCTCCCGTGCTATCCTTCTAGCTAGGTTAACGCTACGACCCTAATGATGTCCATGTTTGGCCGAGTTGCCGCCGAGTTTGGCGCTCGACGATCGACACTTTTATTCAACGAGCGCGCGCAACAGCGCGTCCAGCGGATTATTCAGGATTATTCCCTTTCAAAATGGCGGAATCGCCGACCGCCCGGGCCGCGAACAATCGTTTCGAACGTGGATCAATCGTTTCTTTCTCTCGTTTTTCAGGATTGCTCTGCCATCTCGACGACGCTTGCACGTCGAACCCTTGCCACGAGGGCGCGATCTGCGATACAAGCCCGATCAACGGCTCGTTCGCGTGCTCCTGCGCCACCGGGTACAAGGGGGTCGACTGCTCCAACGACATCGACGAATGCGAACAGGGTAAGTTGATTAAATAATTTTGAAGTATAATGAATCTGTATTGTATAACACGACGGGAGGAAAAAACTAGTTTCGGACGCACGAGTTTTTCTTATATAGTGTTCTTCGACCTTTTTGTTTAGAAACGCTTTCCCATTTTAAAAGGGAGCACATCGATATATCGATCACCGATTGTGCTAATTACGGTATAAACATAGTTTTGGAAAAAATATTTGACACGTAGTTTAGCTTTTCCAAAGCCTTCAACAGTGTTATCCTATCATCATCTGTTTAGTTATTTGCATTTGTACTCTGCTATGCGAGAACGGACGAAAATTATGAATTCTTTTGCGAATGCAAAATTGAAGATTCCGATTTATCCGTAATTTATATTTGACCGTATATTTTTCATAAACAAATGTTCAAGAAAATGTGTTTAACATTTGCTTGGAAAAGCCACGTATATAAGAAACACGGTTTTTAAATATATTGCTTAAACAAATGGCTTTTCTCGCAAAACGGTATATTATAAATTAGTATAAATTATGTTTACACATTTATAATAATATATAGCATAAATTCATCGTTGAGAAACACTAATTTAAACTGTATCATCAGTAATTTTCGAGATATTTGACAAAATATCCCCCAACTTTGAGATTAGTTTTCATCCCTTCGACGATTGCCGATGAAAAAAAAAAAAAAAACAAAAAGAAGGAATACCATGATTTGTACGATCGATAATTATCGTACGGTGGTAGACGAAAGCTCCTACGGTTCGAATAAATTGAAATCCCACACGGGGATCGAGCAGCGAATCGGTGGAATCGATCGATCGATTGCCATCGATTAATTCGGTGCTGGTTGCGCTCCATTCATCCTCGTTGTCGTCGGTCGTGATTGATCCATCATGAACGAGGAATCCTCGATCGCCACGTTACGCCACGTCTTATCTGAATACATCTGACTGCAAAGCATCGACTGCGCTCTAGTCGATCCCTCTTGTGGGAAACGCACGGTTGTACAGACACCGTGTATCAATTAAATCTCCCGTATGGATCTCTGTTTATTGAGAAATAGTTCAGCAACGATACAAGATTGTTCCGATCGTTTCGTTTTACCTGACTTTAATGGTCGGTGAGATTACCGTGATAAAAATTAATACAATTCGTAGATGCAAATCGTCTCGACGTCAGAAATACAAAAATGGCCAGTTTCGTTGGAAATTTTATAGACGTAATAGTAACGCAAGTTTTTTTTTCAGCGATTTAAATGAAATATTTCGTAAAATGTGCGATTGATTCTAACGTCTCTGGTCTCGAAATTTTGATGTTTTAATCGCCGGATAGTTCCAGCGTTGTGAAAGACGTTCTAGAGTTCCGAAGGGCTGGTCATTTGAACAGAGAGAATAAAGGCCATTGAGGCTGCAAATTTGTGAAAATTGCACCCCGAGTGCCTCAATGGGAAGAGAAGATGCCCGGGTTTCTGTGTAATTCGTGATCCGATTCTCAATGCATCCACGCGAACAACACCTGTACGCTGCGCTCTAATAAGCATCCTGTAACGTGGATTTCTTCTCCTTCTCTTCGACTCCCCCCCCCCCCCTCTCCTCTCCACCTCCTTATTTTCCTTTCACGTTTGCTGGCAAACTTGTCATTCATCTCTCTTTTTTCCCCGGGCGTTGTTCTCTGTAGCAGAGCCCGGGGCCACAGGCCGCAAAAACCAACCCCGCCATTGGACGATCGATGAACCGGCGAGAGTCTCAGTGTGGCAGCGACGATTATTAATAATTCCCGCGGTATAATTGATGGTCAGGCGCGGGATTTCTGTTCGGGGTGTACACGTTACACGTTGATGCACCGATCGATCGACAGTTGTCTCTAAAAGCGAGTACAGGGTCGGGCCGCTCCTTTCAATCCTTTCATCCACGTCCAACGACTTCGACTTTCTCTTCCTCTCCCAGCCGCGTACGTAATGAAGCGTGTTTACCGATTCGCGACGCCTCGTCGCGTCCACACGCGGCGCGTTGCAGAAACTGCCGAAACTGCGTGCCCGGATAAAAGTGAAGTTTCGATGAAATCGAATCGTTCGATGTTCGATTTCTCTCGCCCTGACGTTTCCTTCGTTAAGTTTGTCGTCCACGTAAACACAGTAGATGTAAAAATTTTGATAAATCTTGGATTGAATTGATCGTTGGATTAATCGTGATAATAATTTGAATTTTTAGAATTGTTGTTACGAGGTTAGTTAATAATCTTTGTATATTTATATGAATATTTGTATAAATATTTGTATAAATTTGTTGTTTGATTTTTGAAATATTTGTATAAATTTATTGTTTGATTTTTCTTTTTATATTTTAATCTAGAGTGATTGGTGAATTTCGATTTAATGCCTCGTTCTGTTTAATATTTTATACTTCCGTATTTTCATTACCGTTGTTATATTTATTTATTGAATTTATATATGTATATAGGAAAGATCTCTATATTAGAGCTAAAGTTTTAGTTCAGACGCTAAGACGCTAAAATGCATGCCAATTTTTTACAAATGTCTTTATTTAATAGACAAGTAAACATTTTTCACTTGAAAGTAGCAAAAATAAAAAAATTTTATTCAAATTTCACAAAAAAGTTACACCTCAGTGAAAAATAAAACATATGTACACCTATTTCACAATATAAATTTTAGTCCGCGTAAAATTACAAATTTCATCATTTTGACTAGTACGACAGACACTGAAACAATTTTTCTATGCGTAACAGAATTTTATAAAAACTACCCATGTATTGCTACTAACGGTGTCATCCGTAACAAGGTAGCTGTATTCAATTTGACATCGAATGGCGTCACCCGTACATAAAGTGTTAATATCTTGGTGGTTGGTCATTCGCGAAGTTGGCGAGTTTCTATCGACCGAGGGCTTTGCTGTACCCGCATTAATCGGCGAGGAACGGCTTGAAAATGCACCCGAGTAAATTCCTTTCTTTTTCGCGTCGGGCTCGATAATAAATACACGTCGCGTTGCAGCGAGTGAGCGCGCCGGTTAATACGTTTCGTTCCGGACAAAGACACTTCATTAATAATCGGAAACGTTTCCTTTGTATCCTCCGCGCTTTCCGTTCGTCCCTCTGTTTCGCTCCGAAGGGATTCCCGCGCATTAGCTCGAGGTGCGCGTCGGGTCGTGCGCGTTAATCAACCGGCGCGGCGCAATTAATTGGATTTCGGGGGTGAACGTTAACAATCGTGCCTCCACGGAGAGGAACACTGTTTTTTGTAGGCCGTAGATCGTTACGCGAGATCGCAATTCATTCTCTCGTATTTCATTAAACGCGCGCGAAACGCGCACGGTCTCTCTGCGCAGACTCGGCCGCACCTCGGTCGGTAATTTAGCAAACGTTCGCGCGCCGCGCCCGACCGAGCTATCAATCTGCCGGACCTTTCGTTTCTTTGCAGTTTTTCTTTTGCACGCGCCCTTTTTTTTTATTTTTTCTGTTTTCTTTTCTTTTCTCTTCGACTCGGCGATACTATCGAACGGAACAGCCCTGATTTTCACTAGGAGCGCTTAGACTCTGCGTCTAACGTTTAGAAGAAATCGCGCCTTAACCCTCTTGTAATTAAGGTTATGGTTGGTAGCTTAAAATTTTTCGTCGTGTGGAACTATAAAGTATCGTCGTAGTGTTACGGAGTGTGTAAAACTCTTGATAGAAACATAAAACTTGTGAAAGTAAGGCGTCGGTAAAAATAGTTGAGGTATTCAAGTGTTCGGATAATATTCAAAGTGTGAAATAGAAACAACACGAATCGTCGAGCCAATTAGCAAGTAAGTAAAAAAAGCGATGGTTCACTTTTTAAAGAATCACCACATTTTAAATGTAAGATATTTAAAAATATATTTTTATAATGTAAGATATTTAAAAATATATTTTTTCGAAACTTGATACATGTAAATTTATAATATTACAAATGGAAAAAAATAATCGTAGATTTGCAAAATGAAAGAAATGATATTTCCGGGTGAGATAAATGATCCAAGTTGAAAGTGCATATTTTTAGTTCAATTACAACTATAATACCCAATTCCTCCCTTAAAAAACCAAGTCACCTGACTCGATAGTCTGCGACATTTTGATAGTCTCTCGCTTGTCCTTTTTTTTTTATAATAATACGACAATATCGCTTTATAGAAATGTAACCATAACCTCTAAATGTTACATTAACACGTTATATTCCAAATAATGTCATCACTTTTTAGTAAAATGTCAGCAAATTATAAATTAAAAGATGAGCAGAAAATGCTCATTACTTGAGACAATTCATACACATTGTACATAACTTTCCTCATTTTTCCAACGAAAACGAACAAGGAGATCCAGATGCAATATAATATTGACATTTGACAATCTATATGTGAGATCGACCCATGTCATCCAGGCTTATCGGCTCTTGAGTACTAAAAGAGTTAAGATTGAATATGATCGAACGAAAATTATAAATATCGTTCGACGATGATCCTTCGCGAGATTGATTCTCCAGCGACCTTCTTTCCCTTTCCTTTTTTCGTTTCTATGCGATTGGGATTATGCAGTTGGCGATTAGTGGCATCGAAGCTGGCACCTTGCTCCTCTCATTTATCTGGCCCTCGCTTTTGTTTCTTCTCGTGACTTTCGCCCGCTGCAAGCCATTAAACACACCGGATAGTCCGCTTTCTTTCAGCTCTTTATCTTCCCTTGACGATTGCCTCAGGCAATCCTCGGATCTCTCAGGATCTCTCTTCCCCCGAATAAAAGCGACAGCTCTTGTTATTGCCCGACGCGAATTCCCCGAGGATCGGTTTATCAACGCCCGCTAGAGCCGGCACCGGGTCACTTTTGACCCTTTGCTGAATTTTTGCTATACTTTAGCCGTTATTGGTACCTAGTAATTTTTATATTATTTTTACATAATGCTTCAGCCAAAATTTCCAGAAGTATCTGTCTTTGAAATATTTTGCTTCCTCGCTACGCTCTAGTTCTGGGTCAACGGTGACCCGGTGTCAGCTATCCAAGTTTACTTTCCAAGTACTAACGTCCGATATAACATCTATGTAATATTTGAGAAAGCCGAATGTCCGATATATCGACGACGGGCTCTCTCTTCTTGTTTTGAGTAACTTGAGTCTTTATTTGATTTGATTCACTTTGAAAATATAGGAACTACTATAATTTATATGAAAACATGTAAAATTAAACTTCGCCTGGCGATTGAAATCCGTCCACTAGCGAAGGGGGATTTAAATACCCAGTCCTTAGAAGGTTAACCGGGTGGGCGCAATTATCAGTCGATCATGTGATCTTGGTCCTTTTTTAGCTCTCGATCTTCCATTTGTTCCAAGCAAATCGAAACTCGTTCCCATTTTTTCACTCGCTACAGGATTTCTTCTTACCTACCGATAAGATAAGATTTTCCTTCTTTTTTTCATTCGGGGAAGACTGAATCGAAGAAATGGAACTTCACTCCGGCAAACGGAAGTCCTCTCTCTCTCTCTCTCTCTCTCTCTCTCGCTGTGAAACGCGAGAAACTTCGTTACACGCCAGGACTCAATTACCGGGTCCGCGACAAAACAGCTAAACGACACCAATCCCATTGGCCGGTTAATTGCCATTTTATTCGCGACGGAGCTCGAATTCGTCGAAAACTCGGCCCTCACCGCGTTCGACAGCGTTTTTCGGTTCGGCTGGTTTTTCGGCACGATACTCCCACAAAGGGAAAGCAGATCCTCGTCCGGCGGGATTTCGGGGAACTGCTTTAAGGTGATTTATTCTCCCCGCGCGAGATAAGCCCATTTCGTTTCGGCGCGCGTGTTTCTTGCGGTTCGGCCGCGGGAGATCCGACGAGTCGCGAATCGCGAGCAAGAAGAGGAAGGTTCCTCGTCGGCGACGTGTGGTTCCTCGTCGCTCGTAAATATTTATAATCGCCCGAGCCCTCTGGAGAAACGTTGATCCACCAGCCCATTTGCAACGAAAGACCACCGCGAACCGGGTCGTGCTCGCCCGGTGTTAAATTATGTACACGGCCACCATGTTTGCGGCCGCTGGAACTCCGCGCGAAGGTGACACCGCGTCGAGACGTCATAATTCCGTCGCGCCGGCCTCTGAAGACAGAGGTACACACGGTGTGGCTACCTCGTCGCTACGCCCAGTCTTTTTTCGCCGTTCGCTGGAATTAATAACTCGAATCTCAACAACGAAGGGGACACACGCCGCTCCCGCGTGGATTTCGTCGCGAGATTGATGAAGTCATCGCGACGCTCTGTTTTTGCCAACTTCAGGCCAGATCAGACGTGTGGTACGCGATTTTTGCAGAGTCGTATGGTAGTGCATAAAATTCGCATCGAAGAAAGAGCGTAAGACAGACACGGACATTCTGGGAAATCTGCGTGATCTCTAGAAGGGACGAGTCTTAGACTCGGAAGTGATTCAAAGTCGGAAGTGAAACGTCTTTGAATAAACAAACGTACAATTACGTTCTTTACAAAATGTACCTGCGCGAAGAATCCTTTTCTTTTCTTTTCTTTTCTTTTCTTTTTTTTTCTTTTTTTTTTTCTTCCGTGCAGTGACTGAGAGCAGAGATCCAGAAAAATGACGAACTCGGGCACGAAGATCGAATTCCTTTTGCCCCCTTCTCGCGCGCGAACCGGCTTCGTGTGAGTTCCGCGAGTCCGGTGATTGCGTGCCAGTACAAACAACGTGGTTGCCTGTAACAAAATCCCTTTTCCCTCGCGGTCAAGCTCCGTGCTGCTGTTGGAAACCCCGCTTCCTCGTCTTCTTCGTTTTCGTGGCCTGAGTCGTCTCGGCCGGATCTCTTTCTCTCTTTCTCTCTCTCTCTTTCGGGGCCCGGGTAGGAGCCCGGCGTTCGCTACCTGTCCCGCTAAACAAAGACCCATTGTTGCACCGAAATTTGGCAACGTCGAGCTGACAGTGGTAAACCGATACCGGCCGCAAGATCGGTTCGTATACCTGTTCGGTCCAATCGCCCAGGGATACCCGCGCCATCTTGGAAACGTCCAAGCCACGGTGAAAATCCTCGACGAGACGCAATCGTAGAACACGGTTTTCCTTTCTAGTACGGTGTCGTTTTCACTCTTTAACGCTAAAGCGTAAAATTTTCGTAAAATCAGTTAAAGGAAAAAAAAGAAAAAGGAGAATGGAAAAGCTTTATAGTATAATAAATTACAAATGAGTTTTTATTTACACATTTTTCGAAAAATCGTTTTTTGATATTTTTAAAAATACGTTTTTATTGATTTATTTATTTTATTATTATTATTATTGTTAATTTATTTTATTATTATTATAAGAAATTTTATCGAATCCTGGGCGTCGGAGTCGAACGACAAAAATTCGCAGAATCATTTAACCCTTTAAAAAAAAAAAAAAAAAAAAAAAGAATACGTATAGCAAGTTTTAAGAGAAGACCGTGTTTAGATTTAGTTCTGAAAAAGATTTCCGAGACGTTTGAATTTTGACAATTTTCACTAAATAAAATTATCCTAGCTTTCCCATTTGCTGCAAAACGTAAGAACGTCTTTAAAAGAAAAATTAACGGAGAGCTGTCAGAGGTTTCAACTGAATTGCCATACGAAATATAATATTAATATTAAAATTGAAGTATTCAATTAAAATATAATAATAATATTATTATTAAAATGTATAATGCAAATTTTAGTATAATTAATAATATTAAAATACAGGCAATTTTATTTTCGTTATTAATAAATCACTTCTCGATAGAACATACGACTGGCACGATCGTTTCAGTTACAAAAATCCCGGTGAATCCGGCACGATGCGGTGGCCGGTGGAGGACAGGACGTCGGTAATAAGATTTTGCCGGAAGTGGAGGCTTAGGTGGAGACGCAGAGTTGGCGTGGCCTGGCGTGTTCTTCTCTCAGGGGACGACGCCGCAACGGTGGCGCAGCGATGCACGAACGAATCTAATTAAACGCTAAATTGTTATTTTAAGTTTAATAACAACCATAATGACCTCGCGGCTCGAGCCTCTGCTCTGTTATTATCTAGATTGCATATTTTCTGGTAGATTAAGTTCCTCGTGATGCAGGCTCCTCTACGGAGGCAGACACTCCGGAGTAGAAAAACCGTTGCGCGCTACCGACCGAACGCAACTCGTAAACTGCCGCTTCCATGTTGCCCATGTGTCCGACTGATCGATTATCCGTGATATTATATTCGAGAATGGGGATCGAACCTTCCATATCGCCGGTAATGGCCTACAGAAATTTCTGCTTTAAGCACGATCGAGACGGTGTCCCAAAGCAATTAACCGAATCGCTGAGCCAAGTGTTCAAGCCGATGCTCTGCATCTCTGCACCTCTGTCGCGACACACGGAGATTCATTCACGTAGCTACGTAACAACTAACCTTCGTGTGTCATTCTCGCTCTCCAACGAAATACTTTCGTGCTTCGTCAAATAGCATCCAAGATCTTTCGTCTCTAATAATTTTACGTATCAATGTAATTTGTTGATCGTCGCGTCACTCGTGGATTATTTTTAAACTTTGAGGCAGAAAAGAACGTAGGTTCTAACCTAGTTCGATTTTTCTCGATCAGACTGAAAATTCTTTGATGACAGAGTGATAAGATGTCGAAAGTTTCTTCTATATCATCATTCTAAAGTTGTGTCTACTTATATCCATAAAAACAGAAATCGATCATCGAACGTTCGTAAATATGAGACCACTCTTTATTCACACTGCAAACGATTCTTCCATTCATCGATTCCATACTTTCAGTTTCGAATCACCCCAAAAAAANAAAAAAAAAAAAAAAAAAAGAAAGAAAAACTACAAGTTTCGAACTCTCAAATCTCAATACTCTTTTGCTCGGCTTTCGAGTAACCGATCCCTGCGAATAACAAGGTGTCCCTGATCTCGACGTGACCGCTATCTATCTATTTATTCTTCTCCGTTCGCGTCGTACTTGGTAGTTCAAGTGTCGCTTCCTCGCATCATCTGTCGGTAGGATCAGCGGCCGCCGTCCTTGAGGATCGTCTCGTCTTCTGGTCGACCGATTCGTCATCTGTTCGTCCCCGATTGCCAACACGGCCGAGCAATGCGTTTCTTATCGCGCCCCCTTCCTCTTCCTCTCCTCCCGGCTGCCCGCGGTAACACGCGTACACCCCCTTTTGCCTGCTGCTTTTTCTTTCCCCCTTTCTTCGTCCCTTTCGTCGCGAGCGGCCGCTGCAATTACGCGCAGCTGGAAAAACCGTCGCGGAGTTTGCCAGTCAGAGGCTGCACCGTTTCACGAACGATCCAGGCTGGCCTCGTTGTTCGGAAAGTTCATAAATATCGTCGGTAATCGTGTTTGTTAGTTGTCCGGCCGGAGAATCAGCCTCGAACGCAACGCATTGTATGCTAAGGAACGGCCTGTAACGTCGGACGATCCTCGCAAAGTTCGAGGATTCTGTCGGTAAGTCAGGCTAGTTGCCGTAGATCAGAGGTGGCTAACTGGCGGCCCTCGCCCCCCACTCTCCTCCTCGCTATCCCCTCCACTGTGAATCCGTCTTTCCAGTGCCGGTTAAGAGTGTCGCGGCCACAATATTCGCGTTAGGTATATACGTATGTACACGTATAAATTGTTTTATTTACTGTAGCTAAAGCTAAAGGAAAATAGAGAATGTAAATTGTATGGTCCACTACGGTGAGACAAAATAATTTTTATGGTGGAGGAACCGCGAGAAACTGAATGGTCAGCTCATGCGGGAGAAGTTGGTCGATCCTGTAAGATTTGGAAAATTTTGTATTTTGATCGTAGTATGATGGTTCAGTAAAGGAGGATAGTTGAAGGTCCATTCATATCGTCGACAGTGTTTTATCATTATTTTTCATTGTCGATAATATGATATAACTTCGTGTAAGATCGTGTAACGATCCACTTAGCCTCGTTTTAAAGCGTTTTTTCAAAGATGATTTTACATCAGGTGAGAAAATAAGAATACTTCTTTTTTTTTTATCGAAAATTCAAGCGATAATAGAAACGTTGAAAAATTTTTTCGTGACTTGAGAAGATTGAATTTTTCTCTTTATCGAATTTTGAACATTAGAGTTAGATGGCAAAATGTTGGAATTTCTTAAATTTTTGTCATATTTAATATTTAAAATAAATTTAATATTAAATAAATATTTAATATTTAACATATAAAATATTTAAAAAATCAATGAGAAAAAATTGTACAGCAAGTTCTAAGGAAAAATTTCAATCTTCACAACCACCATTGAAAACGAATTTAGTCGCGAACAAAATTTTTTAATGTTTTTACATACATGCGTACTGTGAAAAAATACACTACGTAATAATAATAATAACAAAAAAAAAAAACATTAAATTTTACCGTCGTACCTTAAAATAAATACAAGTGGACGTGCAACAACACTGAAAACAAATCGAGTTTGGGATGGCGATACAAAGAAACCAGGAAGAAGAATACAAAGTTTCTTCCCAAGTTCGAGCCATTGAATTTTATTTGTATCTCCAAGAGCTTGATTAGATCCATAGATAATAATTGTTGGACGTTCAAATCACTCTTTCTTAATTACCGCGATGCAGAAATCACCGGTGATGAAGCGATTGAAGGTGTCTGAGTTCGCGTGATAAACCCGCTTCGACTTCTTTGTCTTTTTCAGTGAAAGTAGAGAGAGAGAGAGAGGCTTGGCGCGAGTTTCTAAATTCCATCGAGTCGCTAAAGAGTCCGCCGCGTAACGAGCCTGATTATTCCGGGACGATTTGTATCTTTTTGCCGTAACTGTACCCCGTTAATCGCGTACGAACGCGACGATAAAGGATGATGGATACAGTAGCGACTTTGTACCAGCCTCGCGCTGTTATTTCAATCTCTCTGTTATCGTCTAAAGGGCAAGAAAGCACGTAATTTAATCCAACGATGGATTGTTCGATGCAATTCTATTTTCTCCTCGTATTTCAATCCAAGCTCGTGAACAGTTATACGAGAAAGAAATTAATCTCATATCGCGAGCCAAACTTGCGTTATCGTTTCAATCTTTCTATTATCGACTGAAAGACAAGAAACCACTTTGAAAGTGTTTCAGTTCAGCGTGAAAGATCGAGAGGACTCGAACTTTCGCAAAATCGCGACGACGGGATATCACGAAAGATTCAATTTAACCGAATTGAGTTCAACTTTAAAAAAAAAAAAAAGGAAGAAAGAAACTGTTGCGTGCTCTGATGAAACACTCGTTTCTTGAATCGAGAGACAGCTGACGGTGGCAATTATCTTATTGCAATTAGCGCGAACCGCGCAAGTCGGAGAGAACCGGGCAACCAAACGGATTGTTGGCGTTCTCGTGAACAAGACAGGCTTGGAATTCGCGCACGGCATCTTCCTTCTTATGGTCGTGGTCGTTGATCGCTTTTTCTCCTCCCTTCCCTCTTTCACTGATGCCAGCGCCTTTAAAAACCACGTCCACTGGCCAATTAAGGCGTACTATCGTTCATTTGTCGCGCGTCCCGCGAGGGACTGTTGCCTGTTGGCTGTTTAATTATTATTATTCGCCATTACTGTTCGCGTCTGTTTTAACCCTTAAGTACTACTGACGTTATGAGTTACTGTAGAGGCCTCGTATTTATTACGTTATTGCGTACAGTGAAGAGCATAACTGTAACCGATCACAATGATAATTTAAACTGATATAATTTCGCAAAAAAGAAGTCTCTTTGCATCGTGTTGCAAAATTCTAAAGTGTGCAAAACATTTTCTTTGTACCGTCATTTCGAGAAAATGAAGTCTCCTTGCAGCAAACTTGTCGCGTGATTTTTATTGAACATTGAATATTGAGATTGAACAAGAAAAATTCAGGAAATCCTCTAATGTTCCAAGTTGAAGAAAAAAAAGCTCGTACAGCGAATTTTAAAGGCTCGTTGCAAACAGAAAATCTCAAGACCTGATGGATTCAGTCGTGGAAAAGAATTTTTCAATTTTCGAGAAAACAGTAGGTATAGTAGTAAATCATCTTGAAGAAAAGAGACTGTTGAATGAGATTAAGTGGATAGTTGTGTAATATCTCTTTTAACGAAGTTACATCGATTTTTCATTGTATTATACATTAGTACAGTTCTTCGCCGTATGTATAATATAAAAAAGTTGTCGAAAAATTCTTATGACGTTGTAAGATACAAATGCTGTCTCCATTTACTAAATTTTCTTTTTACTGTCTTTTCTAGGATCGCCCTGCGAGCACGATGGTATTTGCGTGAACACGCCCGGCTCGTTCGCCTGCAACTGCGCTCAGGGATTCACGGGGCCGAGATGCGAGACAAACGTGAACGAATGCGAGTCCCACCCCTGTCAGAACGACGGCTCGTGTCTCGACGATCCTGGCACCTTCCGTTGCGTCTGCATGCCTGGTAAGCGAGACTCTTCCTTTCTTCTCGTCGTTTCCTTCGTTTTCTCTTTGACAGCTGCCCCCGACTGCCGAAAGCCGGTGGCTCTCGAAACGTGTCAGCAGCCGCGAACACCGCAAACGAACAAATAGCCCCCAGTGATTCGCGTGACCGTAAGTAAACCAGATTACGGATCGCGCGGGAATACACGCTCGATCAGGTTCAACTGTTTGGTCCAACTATTTCGTTCTATGCGTGTTGCCCACGCGGGAAAAATTTACACTTTCAGTATCATTTCTCGGTATTACTTTATTGAACAATCGTTCTAAGTATCTGGATTCAATTTAAGTGACATTTTAAATAAGTCACCCCCCCCCCCCTCCTTTCGCAGCGACAATTTGCACCAAAATCAAATTATTTTCTGAGTTTGTTTGATCCGTCAATTTGAAGTAGAATCTTGTTTTGAATTTCCTGGTAACATTTTCGAAAGGACCTGGAATGTTCGTTTTTGGAAACAAATTTTAATGTTTTTTTTCAAACCTAACCTGATCAAACTTGATTGTGACCTAACCTAATTTCTCGAGTCTAACCTTAAATTTTTAAGAGATTAACAGTTATATCTGTAGACAGACTTCTCCGAATTGGATTAAGAAAGAATTTTTATTACAGTAATTTCTTATCGTATAAATATTTGAACAAGAAAAATAGAGAAAGCTCGTCTCGATGGCTAAAGTGTATTTTTAATATGTGATTACTCCAATACGGTATATATTCGGCTCTTGTAAATCTAACCTCAAAGTTTTGAAAAAACTTGCAAAGAATTGCAGTAGATTAAAAAAGATTTATTATTACAATAATTTCTCATCGCACAAATATTCCATTGTCGAATCTTTTTTGAATTTCCTGGTAACATTTTGACGATGGCCTGGAATGTTTTTTTCTTTTTTTTTTTTAACAAATTTCAACTTTTCAAGCAAAAATCTAACCTTAAATTTTTAAGAGATTAAGAGTCTTTTCTGAATTATGAAAGATTCTTTATTACAATAATTTCTTACCGCATAAATGCTCCACCGTCTAGTAGAAAAAAATAGAGAAACTCGTCTGACCAAAGTATATTATATATTTTTAATATGTAATTACTCCAATACGATAATAGATACAGTATATACGACCCTCGTAAATCTAACTTCAAAGTTTTGAAAAAACTTGCAAAGAATTGCAGTATATTAAAAAAGATTTTTTATTCCAAAAAAGATTTTTATTCCATTGTCGAATCTTTTTTTCCTGGTAACATTTTGACGATGGCCTGGAATGTTTTTTTCTATTTTTAACTTCAACTTTTCAAGCAAAAATCTAACCATAAATTTTTAAGAGATTCAGAGACACGCTTATGACCAGTCTTTTCTGAATTATGAAAGATTCTTTATCACAATAATTTTTTACCGCATAAATACTCCACCGTCGAGTAGAAAAGAAAAATAGAGAAACTCGTCTGGCCAAAGTGTATTATATATTTTTAATATGTGATTACTCTAATACGATAATAGATGCGGTATATATACGACTCTCGTAAATCTAACTTCAAAGTTTTGAAAACACCTGCAAAGAATTACAGTATATTAAGAAAGATTTTTTATTCCATTGTCGAGTCTATTTTGAATTTCCTGGTAACATTTTGACGATGGCCTGGAATGTTTTTTTCCATTTTTAACTTCAACTTTTCAAGCGAAAATCTAACCTTAAATTTTTAAGAGATTCAGAGTCACGCCTATGACCAGTCTTTTCTGAATTATGAAAGATTCTTTATCACAATAATTTTTTACCGCATAAATACTCCACCGTCGAGTAGAAAAGAAAAATAGAGAAACTCGTCTGGCCAAAGTGTATTATATATTTTTAACATGTGATTACTCAAAGAATTAGTGCGCTCGTAATGAAACTAAAACTGACTCGTAATGAATACTTGCCGAATGTGTTCGCCACGCGTAATTACGAGTGATGGCCAGCAAAGAACGTTTTGCGTGGCGCGATGGACGAACGACAGAGGCGAAAGGCAGTGGCGTTTTCGTGGAAAAGCTTGGTTATGGTGTGGTGTGAACCGAGGAGCACGCTTCGCCAACGGCGGAAATCAAGATCTCGCCGTGGCGATAGCGCGGAGAGGAAAGATCTTCGCGAGAGGATCGTGTGTGTGTGTGTGCTCGGTCCGGCGAAGTGTCGCCGGTAAATTCTTCCGAGATGACAGGGTCTCGGCTTTGCATTATCTGATGCGCGGCAAGGCCGGTAACTCGTTTGCTCTTTTAACGCGGCTGCTACGCGCCTCGGTCACGCGTAAGTCAACCTTAATTGTTTGACCAGCGCTACGCGCTGACTGGTGGAGGAATCGTCTTCCTGATTGCCAAGAGGCAGAGAGAGGCAGACATAGGCCCTTAAGGGCCTAGCATAGAGAGGCCAATCGAGATCCTGCCGGTCGATAATCGTCCGTGTAATCGACAGGGAATCGGGCAAACGCCTCCCAGGATGAAGGATGGACTACCGGTTGCTTCGCGATTCGCCCGGTTAGAGAAATCCGGGGTGAATCTATGTTCTAGTTGTCCGATGGGACTGTGGGTCGACTCTCTCGAGGCTCGCGCGTCACTTTAATTGGCTCTTGTACAGTGTAGATGGAATTTCATATCGTACGTTTTAATTTAATTTAGCTCGATTTAATTCGTTCAAATGATGCGGGTGAAATCCCACTGTCACGATTGAAAATCAAGGACAGTGATATAGTATAGATAGACGACGAGAATAAATGAGACGAAGATGGATAAAATGCAACTATGCAGTCTCGAAAATAGGGAAAAATCGATTCTTATACAAAGAAGGGGAAGGACAGGAAAATTACGAGAACAAGCCTCGAGATTGAAAATGAAGGACGATACTACGGTATAAATAGATAAATAATAAAATAAGCGAGATGAAAATGGATATAATAAATCTTAGTGGATATAATAGATAAAAATAAGAAAATATCCCTTCTTATATATATAAAAAAAAAAAAAAACAGAGGAAAAATTCGAAAACAAATGTTAAAACAAAAACAAAGTACAAAAAGATAGTAGAATAAAGAGACAAAGGTGGATAAATAACGACAGTTACAAAAACAGGTGAAAATGACGATTGAAGAATAAGCTGAGAAAATAAACACGATACATAAAAGCTGTGAAACAAGGTTAAAGTGGTTAAAGGGGATGAATTACAGAAAGGTGTACGCGGTATTTTAGCAAATCGCCGATCGAATCGAGAGAGTTGACAAAAATTTTGATCGTCGTGACGCAGAGGTGGATTCGAGGGGAAAAGAAGCAACTGCGAGCCTCGCTGGCGAAAATAATTCAATCCGGCTGGCGTTCGTCTTTTCGTGCCTGCTTTCGGGAACCGGTTGGACTATGTCCATCTACCCCCGAGGGGATTCGTCCGGCAGGATGATCAACCGCATGTTGGTCTCGGTGGGCTCTGTTAATACTCGGATCGATTAAATTTAACACACAAAACTGCAAATTAATCGACAGCGAGCCAATAAATACGCAAATGAAAGAGAAATTTTCGTCTCTCTCTCTCTGCACGACGTCGAATCGACGAATCGACTTTTTCATTCTTCCCTTTTTCCCGCTCGAAGAATCGCCATTCTTTCCACGCGAGATTTATATATTTACGCTCGCGATGTATGTAAGTTCGACGAACAGCGGTCGTAGCTCAGCGACTTGCAAACATAATGAGTATTGTGTTGGATTCCGTATAATGGAGTCAACACGCTTACAATTTAGAACAGTTTATTCCCATACAGTCGTGGTCGTGTATGAAATAGGATGATATACAATGATTTAGAATATCTTGGAATATGATGAACGATAATGTAATGCTCTTCACGATATAGAATGTTTTTATGAGTTAGCGATATTGAATGAATCTATAATGATTTAGAATGTTATAAGAGCGCGAATGTCTCTAAAGCATGTACTTATATATATATTGGGTTATCATCGTCAAGTGGAAGGGGAAGGAGCATAGACGACCAACTATTGGATCTTGCCCTTATGACTAACTATTACAGTCCACTTTTATGTGGACTGTTACAAACTTATTGTCAGTATTTGCCTAAATTCAATATTGTCCGGGTTGGTCATCCAACAATTGCACGGAATATAGCCGCGCGACAATGAGAGTAGTACGATGTTCACGGAGTAGACGAGGGACAGAAATCTTCGTTGAACGCTCTCTCTGGACTAGAGCAGCGAACAATCGAAGGTGGTTGGGGGGAGAGTTGAAGGATCGAGAAGGTAGAGAACGGTTTTCGAAGCCCCGGAGGGCCTCGAAAACCCGGAGAGCAAAAAATGAGGGCCGAGAGGGCCTCGAAACTGGGAAGGGTATGAAAGACGCGAAGGAGGAAGGAACGGGTGGGAGGGGGAGGCGAGCAACGAGTAAAATATGATAGCGAGATTCGCGAAATATGAGATCGAAACGAAAAGGGGATCTTGGGGTCCCGAGGCAAGGGCACAAAGGCTTATCTTGTCCCTGGACTGGCCGAGCCGACTGCCATTTTGCTACTCCACCTCCCCCCACCCCCTCTCCTACTACCTCTTGGTCTCCTTCTTCCGTCTTTGCCCCCAGCACGCTCTCTTCTTCTTCTTCTTCTTCTTCTTCTTCTTCTTCTTCCTCCTTTTCTCTTTCTTCGAACTCGTCTCTTTTTCTTTCTTTTTTTTCTTTTTTTTTTTCTTTTCGTCCCGTTGTTTCGTCGGGCCTCCTCCCCCGTTTGGCCGCGCTTTCCTTTCTTGTCGAGTCCTGCTGTCCCGTAAAAGGATCCGCTAAATAGCGCTAAGAGCTTCGAGGAAAGAGGATACTCGAGCATTCAGGGCGTCTTGCAAACGGACTGCATACGTGCCACTTGCGTCCACTCTCCTCGTCTTAGACACGTCGTACGCTGTGTATCGGTATATTCGACTACCTTCGTCGACCGAAAGTGTGTGTTGGAGGTAACGAGATCGGTTTTTTTTTTTTTTTTGCCAGGCTCGATTCGTTGAAGAGTGCTCCAATGTTTAGAGATCTACCCCTTGATACGCAATGATAGGCGTCTGAGAAACGTCATGCGTTCCCTAAGCTGAATTACTTAGTTTTAAACTTACTTTAAAACTTAGTCTTATGCTTACTTTAAAGCTTTAAAAAATTGCTCACGGGAGATACGTAATTACAATCAAGCAACACGTCGAAGGGCAGATGCTCCTAGTTATAAATTTTACGAAAAGAGTGAAACAAAACGATGGATGGATTTACATTCTCATTCGATGAAAAATTAACAGTTCATTGTCGAAAAGATCATTGCTATTGAAAACTGAAAATTTGTCAAAAAAAATAATAGAATTCGTAAACAAGAAAAATTAATAAGAAAAAGTAATTTTAGAATATTATATTCAGTTGGTGTCAGTGTGATACTTTTCAAAGCAAGATACCACATAAAATGGCACTTTGCAGATCGTGCACCAGTATCGTGATTCAAACTTTTTTTTTTTTTACAAAATACGTAGCAGTTTTATTGGTAATATAAAGGTAATATAAACATACCACCAAATGACAATTTTGTTACTTCTTGTTTTAAAGCAAATGATAATTTTTTACTTCATACGTATGCAAGGATATAATATAAAAAATATTTTCTACACTCCTCATAGCTCACATTCTAGTAGTTCAACAAAGTTCAAATCACTGATAAATATTCGTGTGTCAAGGGATTAATTGAAATGCATCGGCATTTCAATCAACGACAGTGTATTTATTCTGTATAAAAGTTCGTTATGTCAAACAGCGTGTTGCACGCGATGCATATAATCGTGCACGACGAGAAAATAAAACTGTCGATGTAGTTTCCGGAAGCGATGGCGGACGCGTCTGGGTTGCAACAAAAATGGGGAGCGACAGCAGTTGCTTGTCATTGACGGACGATACCAGTTACAAGGCTCCACCGCGTTTTCTACCGACTGATCTGATAACGCGACTCTCATACGTGGCCCGTTTCATATTGCAGCCGTGAAAAATGAAGATTAATAAATCGGTAGCAAGAGCAAGAGCGTCCACGCAACCGTAGATCGCATCGAGCCTACTTGTTCAGCGCGAAATTCTTGCGAGAGAAAAAGAGCCGAGGCAAAGATTGCGCGAATTTGATAAAGATCAACGAAGAATTGTTTATTGTCTTGCATCGTTATTTTGTTACGTAGAACTTTTGATTATAAATAAAATATAAGTTAAATTACACAGCGACTGAAGTATCCTATCTTGAACGAAAAACGTGTGATTCAAATAACACGAAAGACCCAGAAGAAGAAGAAAAAAGAAGATATAAACAGCCTTCGATTTAAAACTGATCATTCTGATCGAAATACTTCGTCGTAAAATGAAATACTCGAACCAACCGGTTGTGCCTTTTCGGTGCATAGTGTATCATTTCACTAAAGTATATGGTGAATTTACGCTACCTGACCGCGATGATGATATAAAGGTGGCATCATGCGAAAGGTGCCATAGATCGTCCCGATGAACGGGTCCGACAAAGGCAAGACAATGTTATCCGCGACGCCATCTTCTCTCAGGTACCACGTCCAAGTGTTCACACGGAACAGGAATTCGCAGTGTCTCGGCGTTCTTCCTGAATTGTCGCTAAAACACCACCTGATACATCAAATTTTGAACACTGTCATTAGATTTGATTCACTTGGCGTTCCTCCCCTTTCGCGCAGTTTTTACAGCCTGCTTCTCTGTAATATACATAATTTAATCGTGAAGGAATTAATCAATAATTATTAGAAAAAATAATTGATATAATAATAAAAATTCAGTTAAATTGAAATATTTTATGAATAAAATAAATTGATGGATCAAATCTTTTAAGAAATTTCATTTTAATATAAATTTTTTATTCAGTTTTTTTTAAATTTATTATTAAATTTTAAATAATAATAATTAAATTTTAAATAATAATAAATAAATAAATTTTTAAATTTATTATTAAATTTATTATTATTTACTTTAAATTTATTATTAAATTTATTATTATTTATTTTAAATTTATTCTTAAATTTATTATTAAATTTTAAATTAATAATAAAATAACGAATTTAAAATAAAATTATTAATATTAACAAGCATAAAAAAAAATTATTAATCAATAAATTGGTATTGCATATAATATACACAACGAAAAAAGTATTTTACCCATCCTCATTATCATTTACTACATATGTAATTAATTTCGTCGAAATTTTTGCAAAAGCCCATAGTACGAGCCAGTTGGTACAGATACTTTTTTTTCTCTTTATTCGTTTTATTTCTTCGTAATAATACGCACTCGGGGCTCTCGGAACGTTCGCTACTCCGAGAGAGGATATCTCAATACACCTTGAAGTTGGATGCAACAGCAACGCGTACACCGTGGCTCTTACGACTCGATGTATAAACACGTAGGAAGAGAAGGAAGAAACGAGACGCGAGAGGCCGAGAGTGGCGTTCAGAACCCATCGAAACGCGCGCGCTATGATACATTGCTGAAGATGTAGATTGCTCCTAGCATAATCCTCAGCAGCCTTGCATTGTCCACGCTGGACAATAGCTGGCGCGTTCTGTTATCTCGCAGCCCTTATTCGACCTGCCCCTTCTTCTTCTTCTTTTTCTTCTTCTTCTTTGCCAATCTCTCTCCCTCTCTCTCTCTCTCTCTCTTTTTCAGCCCTTACAGCGGCTGCTTCTGGCTAGATATTGTGCTGCGGATAAATCTCAGTTGGAAGAGTCAACGTAGTTACCGCGCACAATCGAGCCGATTGCGGACAGTCGTCTCGACGCGGCTCTTTGTTATCTCAATTTGATTTTCATTTTTTTTTTTTTTTATCTTTTTTTCTTCTTCACTCGCCAGCAACTCGGGAAGCATTTCCATTCGCGAAAGGAATGTTGACTTTCGTTCGAAGGAAACTGAATGAGCTCGTTCCACTGTGTGTGGACGGGCGATGGGTACTCGAGGAAGTTTATCGTTACAACGATGGAACGTGATTGAAGGTTGGAATTGGAATTTTCGATAAATGAAACATTCAAATCCCACTTGGACCAGACTTTGCGTCAGTAGACTTCTCTGAGCGTATCGTTTGAAAAAAATAGTAAGCATCGACGTGGCGTTGTTGTCGAGCTGACGTATCGGTCAGCACACGCAGCTGGATCGAATCTCTGCGTATCAGAGGGATAATTTATCAGAACAATACCGATATTATTCCCATCAGTCAAAGGAGGCTCCGTTCCGATTGACATATCCCTTCCTGTCCGAGTGGCTGGCACGATTGTGTCCGCGCTCTTCCTTCTTCTTCTTCTTCTTCTTCTTCTTCTTCTTCTCCCTCGATATAAATTATGCTTTTGTTTCTTCATCCGGGACGATTCGAGAAGCGATCGATCGATCGGCCTGGTCAAAGACGTCGTCGACAAGTAGGGGGAGAGGCGGGAGGAGGTTGAAGGCGACTGTCAAGAATGACGGCACCCTCCCGAGAGAGCGGACGCGCGCATTTATTGTTCACGACTCGAACTCTTCGGTCCCTTGGTCGATTTCACCACTCGCTTGCCCCCCCTTTTTTTTTTTATTTTCTGCCCTCCCCCCTTTCGTGTTCATGTTCTGCTTACACAGGGCGCGAGCACTCTGCACTCGCGTCGTATCATTCGTGACACATCGAGTTCCTTTCTGTTTTGACGTGCGTGCATCCGAGTCTAAATCCGACGAGCGAACGTTCGCGGAAGATCGATAAATTTGATTTGAGAATTCGTGTGAATTCGTTTTCTATCCTGGGTTGTAGCGTTCGAAATCGTCGATCCGGTCGACTAGGGGCAATTGTAGCAAATTGTCAAAGACGTAAGAAACGCTTCGACGTTTTCTTGTTGTCATTTAACGACGACTGAAGTTTAATGATTGTTAAAAAGAGTTTACAGTACAATGGAAAATGCAAACTTTCTTTCATCCATTTTACAGAAATCAGTCGAATCTCTGAAAACGCAAAAACTACTCTGAAAATTTATAAATTGATCGTATTATATATTGGCTATTTTGTGGTAGTTCTAGTGTTAAGAACTCTAGCATAACGTTTAATCATAGAATAAATCGAATAAGTTTCTAACCAATGGAACTTGGTAGACAATGCTATTTACAGTCATTCAAATAATACTCTAAACTAATTTGTATTTAAACTTATTCATTCAAATATAATAATTTGAATAAAGTAGTTACAGAATATACGCAAAAAAAAAAAAAAACTAGTATCATAGAACAAATCAATAAAAATTTACTGAAAAGAGGATCAGCCAATTCAGTTAATTTCTAACCAATGGAATTTGATAGACGATGCTACCTAAAATGTAAACTTATCTATTCAAATTTAATTATTCGGATGGAAATAACGACAGAGTATACGCAAATAAATTAGTACCATAGAAATCTACTGAAAATAGGATCAACCAATCCAGTAAATTGGAACTTTGTACACAACGCTACCTACATGCATTTAAATAATATTCTAAACCAGTCTAACCAATGGAACTTGGTAGACAATGCTATTTACAGTCATTCAAATAATACTCCAAACTAATTTGTATTTAAACTTATTCATTCAAATATAATAATTCGAATAAAGTAGCTACAGAATATACAAAAAAAAGAAACTAGTACCATAGAACAAATCAATAAAAATTTACTGAAAAGAGGATCAGCCAATCCAGTTAATTTCTAACCAATGGAATTTGATAGACGATGCTACCTAAAATGTAAACTTATCTGTTCAAATTCGGATGGAAATAACGGCAGAGCATACGCAAATAAATTAGTACCATAGAAATCTACTGAAAATAGGATCAACCAATCCAGTAAATTGGAACTTGGTACACAACGCTACCTACATGCATTTAAATAATACTCTAAACCAGTCTAACCACTAGCTTTTTTAATGGTTAACCGTGTCCCACGTGCCATGACTCTGGTGCCATTAACCGCGACGCGATGGTGCAGTTAGAATTTCCTTTGCACTCGCTTTCGAGTCGGGTCAACGTCGGGTGACCCCTTCTCACCAGGTTGAGAGTCTCGTGGCTGCAAAGCAGAGACCCCCGCCGCAAATCCAGAACGAATCGAAAGTGCCCTCGAGGATTTCTTCGATTTCGTTTCGCGTTTGGCCGAGACCGGAAACAAGTGCGTGCACGTTTGACAAAAAGATTCGTTTCCTCCCTCGAGTAAATTACATCTTGTAATGTGGAACTACTTCGTATTTGCATTCGACTAGAGTCGAGTGACATTTTCTAGAATAACGGAGATTTTTTGTTTCTTCTTCTTTTATTTCGGTTGTTTATGTTGTTTACTTCTTTTCTCCGGAGTAATTGCTCGGCAAGCAACTTTTAGAACAGTGACAGCGAACCCTTTTGAGAAGTAGATCAAATTTTGTTCATTATTTCTTTTAGTAGTAACTCGTGCGTCACTAAGTCAGTGGCGTCACTTGAAAATGGAGAGGGAAGGATGGTTAAAAACTACTTTTCTTTTGTTCTCACTTTTATAATCCTCTAAAAAGTTTACGTTTCCTTTTTGTTTGACAACTTTTACTTTTGCAAGTGAAGAGCAAAATATAAATGTCAACGTCAAAAAATTGACATGAAAGGCAACATCATGCCTAGTCACCCCTGCATTATACATTAGATATATATATATACTTTATTTCTTAATATTTTTTATTGTCTGTTCTCTCTTTTATTATATAAAAAACTAGCAAAGCTATCCATTCTGAGAATGGGATCTAGTGTGTTTTTTAGTGTTTATTACATCTGTTTAATCGTAAGCGCTGTATAAAATTTTTTGGACAGAAGTAACTCGTATAACATTCAAGACTTAAAATACCTATACACAACCAAGTCGTAAATCCTCCATAAAACACAATTATGCATTTATTTCTCACTTTTAAGCTCTAACCGAACACTTGTAATTTTCTTAACATTTTCTGAAAAAAGGGGTTCGAAAAATAATTAAAATTCTTTTATATATACAATGATAAGTTTATAAAAATCAACGCGTGGGTCATTTAAAAAGCCTGCGTGTCTGT
Source organism: Frieseomelitta varia (assembly GCF_011392965.1). NCBI lineage: Eukaryota > Metazoa > Arthropoda > Insecta > Hymenoptera > Apidae > Frieseomelitta > Frieseomelitta varia. Next base: position 234,423 of record NW_025110273.1, on the reverse strand, counting down.
CAGTGTCTGACTCGCGGGTCATAGGTTCGCCATCATTGTTTTAAAATATCAAGTTGAACAAAGGATTCAATAAGGAGTTTAATAAAAGTTAAAGACTTAGAAAATTTTGTTATCTTTCTCCTTGATTTGAACTATCTCGTTCGATAATAATAATTTTAAAAACGGCACGTGTTATTTTACAGTGATCGAACAATTTTTGAAAAATGATGATTCATCGAGATCACAAATGAAAGCAGATTTCAGTTGAAAGTTAGCATCGACTTTTCTAGGTATCAGATGAAACAAGAGGAAGCCCTTAAATCTTTCGTTAAATATCTCGATTTGGAAGCATAATGACTTTCACAAGAAAACGGGCTCGTTTAGTGAACGAAAGAAAGAAAGAAAGAAAGAAAGAAAGAAAGAAAGAAAGCAGAGAACGGGTCCGATGTATCTCCAGATCTGTCAGGACGCTGGTCGATGGGTGTCCTTCGTAGAAGGCGATGGTTGGTCTAGTTGGCAGCATACCGTTAGGCCAGATCCAACGTGTGACGGCGCCGCAAAAGGCTGGAGACAATTCCAGATCTTCGAAGACGATAGCCTGATGACGAGCAAAGCACGGTAGAGAAGAGCGTTTGACGAATAGACAAGCCGGTATAAACACGAACGTAGGTTTATACCGGCACAGCCCGTTTTGCTACCGGCCTCAGATCGAGATAAGCCTCTGTTGCCATCGACTTTGTCATTCTTCTTCTTCTTCTTCTTCTTCTGCGGCTATATTCACTCTTCTTTTTGTCTTCTTCTCCTGCTTCTCCTTCTACTCCGCATTCTCATTTTCCTTTAAAAGAGAGCTGCAATGCCTGAACGAACAGGCTTTGCTTATTTCGCAAATAGTTTGATCACGAAAATTTTGATACGTGAACGTGTCATGAGGCCTGTTGTAAATATATCGCAGGTCTATTATAAATGTATTGGGTATCCAATATAGGAATGATATAAATATATTATATCTGATATAATATAAATATTTAGAAAGAATGGTATAAATATACTATATTTGTAATATAGTTAAAATATTCAGAAAGAATATAAATATATTATATATTACTAATATTATAAATATTACTAATTATAATATATATTATTAATAGTATAAATATTACTAATTATAATATTATATATTACTGATAGTATAAATATTACTAATTATAATACTATATATAATTAATATTATAAATATTACTAATTATCATATTATATATTACTAATATTATAAATATTCAGAAAGGATATAAATATATTATATATTACTAATATTAATACATTAGATATCCAGAAAAGTTCTTGACGTGCGAAACCTTGTTGGACAATAAATAACATACTACATTGCAACAAAAGCGTATTTTTACAATATCATCCAGCAGTTCTTACCTCTAGTGGTTATTCAAACCTCATTGTTAATGACATTCATCTCGTGTCAATCGTTCTGATTCAAATATTCATCGATTTCATTCGTCAGTGACTATCGTGGCAGCGAACGTGTTGATTATTACCGTGAAAAACAGTTCCTAAATCTTGACGCAGAATTGGGTAATTAAAATTGTTTCTTGGCTCTCCGGATCAGATGTCCACGAGTTAGGACGAGTCCCTTCACTTCTTCTCTTTCCCTGTCCATCCTCTTTCTCCTCTTTTTTTTCCCGCCTCCCGTCGAAACGACAGTTTCTTAAGTCGCTGCTGCTTTCTTTTTTTTTTTTCCACTCTCCGAAAGGATCCAGGACTGCCTTTTAGCAACCCCTGTCTCTCACGGGCCAAACTTTACCGAAGAATTTGATCTCGGACGGCGCAGAGGTGGACGGTTTCGCGATGGTGTTCGATTTAAGCCCCGACGGAAGTCCCCGGACGGAGACCCGACACCGATAAGACGTCCAGGGGGCCCCATGGTTCGTTCGTTCGTCCGCCATGGCGTAACTGGACATCCATGGTGTCCCCTGCCTGTGTGTATTTACACGCGTGTCCTCGGTTTCGCGTGCACGGTATTTATAATTCAATCCTCTTATCCGGCGCGATTCGATGACACCGACAAGCTGCCACACCGGGGCACCCCGGTTTGAAATCTCAATTTGATTTACTGCGTCGTCGACGAGTACACGGTCACTCGAGAGTTGAACGAGTTTTCGCTTCCTGTTAATAGCGTTCTGGCCACTGGCTGCAATGTCTTTTGAACATGCGAGTTTTACCTGGATCCGAAGCGGGTGGAAAAAATTGGTTTGATTTGATTTTATTCGTTCGTTGTGATATTCCTGTTGTAAATTATTTGTCAGCAATTTTATTTCCTTTTTATAATGTGTTATGTGTTATACTATGTTTATACATAATAATATGTATACTATATTTGTAATATATTATATTTATATTATATTGTAATGTGTTATACTATATTTATATATAATTATATAGTTATTATATTATATTATATATAATTGTATATAATTATTGTAATATGTTATACTATAAATATAACTTATAATATAAACACATATTACACAATATATATATTTATAATTATGTACAAATATTACACACATATATATATAATTAAGATTAAAATTTCTCCTCGTTGATAAAATTCGGAACAGGTTCCGAAAGTATTTTAGAATTCGAGAATCTCTCGGAATTGTCGGTATTCCGGGTCAGTATTCCGGAGATTTTTGAGATTCTTGAAAATTATAAAATGATAGAATGCGCGGAGAAGAAATAATAACTATATACATACGTGTGATAAATGTAATATATTTCATTTTAAATTTTCATTCTCTAGCAGCAATCTCGTTATCATGTTTTTCGTATCAATATTACCAATGGAGAGCAAAGGATTAGTCGAGTCACAGACGAGGTATACGTGGTTGAATAAAAGAAAAGTTAATGTCAAAGAAATTTTCATACTACTTTGCAGTGCACAATATATCTATGAGTTAATACAAAAAAAATATTGTTTTGAAGGTACGTTGACAGAATTAACTTTTCTCAATTAAAATTCAATGTTTTAAATTCAAATTTAGCGTTTCGTTGACAAAATTGATTCTCCTTTTTCTCAAGAAAGATACAGCAACATCGACAACAATGTTTCGAATACAAAATTTGATATTTCCACAAAAAAAAAAAAGTCGTTCGATTTCTCGACATTCTCAAAAATATTCCATCAAAGATTTTCCTTACATAATCAAAGCACAATCTTTATAACACAACAATCAAAGATTTTCTTTAATTCTCGGGAATCGCGACAATCTTTATATTCTCGAGTTCTCTCGCATCTCTAGTATCACCTCGATGTTCATATCGAAAGGAGAGAGAAGAAGGAAAGCGAGTAAGTTTTTCTCGCGGCTGTTGATTAAATTTCGCGAGCGGGCCGGCGCAAGAAGCTCGATCCGCGAACGATCGATCAGAAAGAGAGAGAGAGAGAGAGAGAGAGAGTGAGAGAATCAAGCGGGCAGGGAGGTGCTGTCGTTATCGCGGCGAGAAAATTAATTTGACCGGCGAAACAAGCCGCCGCTTTATTGGCGGGAGTTAATTGCTGAGCACCTCGGCCTCAGCTTCCCGAGTCCTCGCTCGCTCCTATTCGTTTTCCGTTAAAGGCGCGTGCAGAAGCCGCGTTTGTATTTCGCCGGTAGGCTTAATTAAAAAGTAAACGCTCCGGATGGCTATTGCACGAACGGGATACCGTCCGCGAAATTTTTTCCAACGATCGAAAGAAAAAGAAAGAGAAAGAGAGAAAGAGAGAGAATACGGTGATCCACTCGTTCGTTCTCTTACGGCCAATATTGCTCTCGTTCCTTGTAACGAGGCAAGGGAAACGAATTCTCCTTTTCGATAAATGAACGGTGTACGAAATCGATTCTGCGAACGGTCATTTTCGTTAATTGAATCACGCGCGATTGCAGATCGACTCGATCGAGACAGACCTCTTTTTGGTAGTTTTTTGAAAGAATTAGGTACGAAGTATTACTTTCGTCGCTGCCATCAAGTTCGAGATTTTCAAGCCCCCTTTGATGCAACCTCGGACGCGTTCTCGTGTTAAAGCCGGCCTCGCCGATCGATTTCTTCCACGCGATCACCGCGTACACAGCCGATCAATTTCACCGTTCGTTTCATCTCAGTTCAGCCGGCGAATCGTTCGTATTTTCTTCCCCTCCACTGCGTTTCAGTAGATTTGGTCTTTGATTCTCTGAGAGAAAAGGCTTCGAGCGAGCGGTGGCAGGCTTTGTAGTAACAAGAGCAAATGTGGGACAAGAGAGGAAGGTGTAGCAAGAACCAAGTAACGTGGTAATCTTGTTACCCTGGCTCTCCGCTTCGATTTCTGAACTGAATTTCCGACCGAGAACTTGTTCCGTTTGCACGGCTCGCTTATTGCGAAATCCAACAACGAAATCTTGTGTAGATTCCGATCTGTCCCTGATTTATTTGTTGAAGGCGAGTGAAGATAGCAATGGCGCGCCTAGTTCTCTGGCGATGGCTTCTTTGCGAGAGCAAATGATGTATTAGCGAGGTCTGCTTTCCATAAAAGTAACGTGCGCTCTGGCAATTTCCTACAGTGAGTTATATAACAACAATTAGAGTTAAGAAAGTATCGGTTGTAATTCCGGTGATTAATTTTGCATTTAATGGCGAAATGTTGCTGGAAAAATTGCCTGATAAATCCTTCGCAAATACCGGAATGTTATCGACGTAGCGCCAAAATTAGGAAAGAGGATCGTTAACCCATCGCGCTGGCAACTGAACTCGCGGACCATAACGAGTGACCGAGCCGTGTACAATAATTCGTCGCTTTTTTTTCGAACTCGTCGGTATGATATCACTGGATAGAAATTATTAAGAAGTAATAAACTTGTTATTTGTTTTGCCTATTTTGTTTTACTTAATTATACTTAAAACTGAGAGACATATCACAATTTTGTAACAAAAAATTCTCGGCGTGCGTGGCACGTCATTCCAGCGCAAGAGGTTAAAAATATTTTGTATTCTATTCTCTCAAATGCACGATAGAACTGCAAAAAAAAAAAAAAAAAAAGAATCCCTCGTATATCGATATCTTTTTGATTCTCGAATTTCTATGCCACTTGTATCATCTCGTCATTCGAAAATATTATGTTATTAAATACGTAATATACTAAAATATACGAAATATATTAAATACGAAAATATTACGTTATTAAATATGAAATATACTTTTGCAAGTGCAAGAGACTGGATGTTTCCGAGCATCCTCTCGTTAATCATTTTTATATAATGTAAATATAATAATTTTATATAATTAGAATATAATGTAAAAGATTGTCATTTACTAATTTTACTAATTTTACAAATTTCACTTTTTCAAGTTTTTTATCTTTACAATTTCATACGAATATTAGCCAAGTTATAGTAGAAAAATTACCCTCCTCTAAATATTATAGTTTGTCATCTCGTACCTTCTCAAAAGTTACAACAACTTCTGTAATCAACAAATCATCCCCAAATCCCTGAAGCGAAAAATCTGTCGATGTACATTCACGTCTCGTGCTCGTTTCTCATTCAAATGGAATCGTCGATTCCTCGATCAGACCTATCAAACAAACATGTATGCGCGCGTTCGTGGATCTACGAACGATGGGTTTTCAAAGATTCATGGATTCACGAACGATGGGTCCCCGAAAGGAGACCTCGCGTTCGACTCGGCATTATGCGAGCTCTCTTCTAGCCAGGCCGCGATGATACAGGTGCCCGTGTACACGATCAGGATCCATCGGGATTTACATGATCGAACGGTGCTGACTTGGACAAAGCGACACCGCTTCGCGTACGCGCATGCGTTGCATACTGCATGCAGCCGGATCGCGGTGAAACAGATTGCCCGTATCCGGGGAATATGGTGCATAAATCGAGACGAGCTCGAGGTAACGAGAAGGAGGAAATCTTATTAGACGCTCGAGATCACGAATTACTCGTATATTTATTTGGCCAGCGCGGTTTCTCCGATATTTTAAATTTAAATCGCTGTTCCTCCCTGGCACCGATTCTTCTTCTTTTTTCTATTTTTTTTTTTTGGAACGTACAGCGGATGAAAATGGCATTGGCGCGTCTGGTTTCGCGCAGTGGATCGAAAAGGATATTAATTTTGATTTTTACCTAATATCTTTTTTTTTTGGGTATCTAACTCTGACATTAATAAATAGTTTATTATGTACAAAAGTGACGTGAAATAGTTCCCATACGATGATAATACGAGTGATATGAAAATTTGAGAATCAAAATGATACTATATACAAAAGTAACGTGAAATATTTCCTATACGATGATAATACGAATGATATAAAAATTTACTATGTACAAAAGTAACGTAAAATATTTCTTATACAATGGTGATACGAGTGACATAAAAATTTGAGAATCAAAAAGGTACTATGTACAAAAGTGAAATATTTCCTATACGATGATGATACGAGTGATACAAAAATTTGAGAATCAAAAAGGTAAGTGAATATACGAGGGCTTCCTTTTTGTATCTGAAAGAATAGAATGTGAAATATTTTTAATAATCCTCTTTCCTAGTCTTGGCACGTTCTTCTTAAATTTTATTGTAATTTCTTAAATTCCTCAATTTCTCGACTAAGTTGTTGTTTAAATTAATAATCCACACGAATAAGAAAGTAGTAATATGCAACATGGAAAAAAATTCGTCATCCAGTTAAATACTACTTGAATCTACTTAAATAGTATTTATACTTTTACTTAACAAGTCTCACAAGCAAAACATCTTTTTCTTCGGCCTGCCGAATTTTTCTTTATGAATCTTAATTTTCGCATTCATTATTTCCAAATATTTTAACTGAACGAAAAACACGCGGGAGAAAGACTTTGGGTTTGACACGTAATGTGCAAAGATAAATCGCTAAAAACTGGAGCGTGTAACAAAATAACGTACAACAAAATACTACTTAATGTAACAAAATTACTTACTTATTTGAAAACTAAGAAACCCACTATGAGAAATAACTTTTGTCACGCAAAATTAATAGCAGCGTCTAATATCTCAGCTAATATTGAAGAAAAAGAAAGAACGACAGCTGGAATACATTGCTATGATAGTGTTAATCTATTTCTTCATCAATAATGCAGATAAGAAAAGCCAAAGATGGTTACTGTGCATACAGTACTGTTACGACTCTCTGTTATCATTGAGGAGTGTAACTGTTATCATTGTATCGAAGCAAACTATTTTTTTTCAATCTGTCTCGAAGAGAGATCCATCATCGACGCACAAATTAACCAACGACGCGTGCATTTTGTCCCTGTTTTGACTGAAAAGGCTGGAGACGCCGGAGAAGGGCCTCATGCATTATTAACGCGCGGCCGCGAGTGTATTAGCAAATGGTAGAAAGAGGACACGGATGGCCGATTTCGATGCGGTTCCATCGCGGAGCGGCGGCCTTTTTTCGTTCCCTCGCCGCTCGCGAAAAGGGAGAGAACGCGTTTTAAAAGCGACCCTCCGACTCCGACTTCGACTCGGGCTCGAGCATTCCCGCTCGTGCACCAATCGCTTATGCGCGTTCTTAATAAGATGCCTCGAGAGACGCGACGAGAAGAACGCAGCAACGTCCCTCCTCCCCCGTCTTTCTCGGCCATCCGTTGAAAGAGGAGAGCTGGAACGAGAGAACCGGAGGATGAATCGGAGAACGAAGAAGCCGTGTTCTACGTGGGCCACATCCGCGATCGGGAAGAGCCACCGCCTCCATTTGCATTTTAAATACGCCCGACATATCCTCGCGGCCCACCAAATTGCCCGCTTCCTACTCCGCTCCCTTCTCTTTTCCCTTTTTTTTTTTTTTTATTTTTCTTTCTTTCTTTTCTCGCGAAGACTTTCTTATCTCGTTACTTACTTTTGGCGCTTTCAGGGATTTTAGGGGTAACTCGATCTTCCTTGCTTGAAAAGGATTTTCAATGAGGACAATTGTCGAAACGATGCACTTGCAGCGTCAATTTTCTATTATTAATTAACTAAAACATAAAATTATAATGTTTTATTATTATTAATTAACTAAAAAATAAAATTATAATATTCTATGAATAAATTTATAGTTTATCGCATAAGTTCTTTATATAATAAAATTAATTAAATAGTAATATTAATTATCATATATAAATTAAATTTATTTTTTAAAAAACTGCATATTAATAAGTACGACAAACATCTAATTTTTAAATATACATATTTTTTTTATTTTACAAAAATATATAATATATATTACGTATATATATATATATTTATATTTATATTTATATTTATATTTATATTATATTATTATATACTATAAATATATTATATTTATATTATATTTATATATATATTTTACAAAAAAATATGTAAAAAGATATATATATTTAGATCATTTACTTTCAAGATAACTGAAACTATTGAAATAAATTAATTAACCCTGATACAAAAAGGGTACGCGCGAGAGCCGATGTTTCCTCCGGAGGCGACGTTTCGCAACGGGCACGTATTCGAATTAAGACGATTCGCGACGTTCTTACCACGTTGCTCGAGGTGGAATCATTACGGAGTCCCCTCGATTTGGTAAGGCGTGCATGCAATTCCACGACGTGCCGTGTCTCGCGCATGCAAGAAACGTTGATTCCCCGTTTCATCGTGAAAAAGGACTACGTGACGGCAGCGTGAACGAAGAATCGAGCAGACGACGCTCGTTTCGCGATCGTTCGCCCCGACTTCCGCCTCGCAGCGAGCTTCCTGAAAATTCGACAAAAAGCTGATCGATAAGCCTCTTTGCGTACGGCGCGATCCTCTCGCTCGCAGCTATCGTTCTTTTTTCTTTTTTTTTTTCTTCGTACCATGGCGAATCGATGGATGAGGAAATGATCGAGCTTCGCGCGAGCTTACCCACGGGCAAAAATGTTGCGAATTTTTATCGAGTTGCTTCCTGAGATTAAATCGGAAAGTAGAAAGAAATTCGAAGGAAGTACAATGTTGGTTGAAAAATACCGAAAACATTGTATCGTCTGCAAATTCATTGTAACATTTTGCAAATCACTGTCCCTCAAATCGCCAGAACATCGATCGATCTACGAATTTCATATTTCTTCTTCAATTTTCATAATTATCGAGGTGGCTGCTCGTGCAATAATTGTCGGCGATTGTTACCTGCTTACGCGGTCCTCGTATTACTCGAGAAACAAATGACACTCAGCCCTCGGTGGGGGCTTCGGTTCTTAAAGTAAAAAGTGCTTAATTAAGGCGAACGCTGTAACGAGCGGCAGTCGGTGATTTTTCTTCGATCGGCCTCGGCCGTTATCTGACCACTAATCTGCCGTGAATTCGCTGCGAAGGATAATTACGTCTTTTTTACGAGCACGTTCTGTACAAGTACATATGAACTCGATCGCGACCAGTTACGACTTTCGGCAGAGAAGCTCGGATGAACTTGGATTTTACGTGTAAAATAGAAATGGCCGTCGAACGAACGCGATCAATTCTCGTCGGTGTTCCGTCTTTACGCCGTTTTTCAATTTCATGCAACTTCCTTTGCACCGCTTCCTTTGTCCGCTTTCCGAATAATTTCCGTCTTAAGTTGTTCGGATGTATATTTTTCGTAAAATTGTTCCCTTCGATCCTTATCGATCGTAAATGTGTGTCCCCGCGTCGTTCTGCGTTTCAACACGGATCGTCTGTCCGGGCAGATCATTTCGAATCGTGGCTGACTTGGCGGCTGGCAAGCAGCAACGAACGCAGGCGTAACACGACAATGAACGGTCGCGTAACAGGCGTAATGCTCCTCTTACGACTCATTATCGCGATTGTGCGAATACGTATCGGGCGAGTTTCCCATCCGTAAATGGGCGCGAGCGCAAAAAGGGCCGCTCGGTCGAGAGCTGTCGATAATTTTATTTGGCGGGTGCCTCTCTCTGGTCGGTCGTTTGGTCCGCTTCCAAAAGCGGAAGCACCTGCGCACGCCAATTTACAATAGCACGCCGGCACCGCTAAATCACCCCTTTATTTCCTGGAAGTATAAATCAGCCGGGATTCATGCCCGCGAGCTGCCGCCGAGAGTATCGGGCCACGATCGGATCCCCGGAGAGCACAGGAACAACGATATTCGATTTCCTTTGCAGATCGTTCTCGCCTCGGATCCTCCATCTTCTCTCTTTCTCTCTCTCTCTCTGTCGTTTCGCGTGCGCGCGGCCTTCGTTTCCTCCGACGCTTCTTTGCTCTGTCTTTTTGCGGCCCTGGTCGTCCTTCGAAGGCGAAAAGAGAGAGAGAAAGAGAGAGAGGCGATCTGCGGCGAAACAGTTTTCTCAATAACTGACCCCTTCAATTTCGACCGGCGTCGCTTCTTCTTTTTTTCTCTCTTCTTTCTTTCTTTCTTTCTTTTTCCATCGTCTTTTTGTCGAATCACTCCGGCACACCGGTTTTATCGCGTTTAGCGGCGAACGATTCACTTTGCCGTCACGATCATTTTCACCTTTCAGCCTCGAGGGATTCTTTCTCGTTTCCCTCCGTCTGCCTCTAGACCAGAGGTTTTCTACGCAGGCACGCGTCGATTTTGCGGTATTCGGCGATTCATCAGGTCGATCGATGCGAAAGGGAGATGGTACATGATACATTGAGGCCACGATCGAAAAACGATCGCGGTAGATTAAAATTAGATGAATACGATTCTCCAATAGACAGAGAACCGTTTGAAATTTCTTGTCGGTGTGAAGAAATCTATCGTTTTACGTTTGTCGCGGACAATGATTCCGCCCGATTTTTTCTCGGTCTCTAACCGGCGTAGATCTGTTTATTTTACGAGATCAACATACTTCCGATCGACGCGCGACTTTCACTGCAATAAAATACCGGTCCGTACTTCCAAATGATTGGCCGTCGTCGTCTAGCCAACGCTAATAAATAAAATAAGTAACAAAACAATGAAACAGGTATAAAATAGGTACAAATACGCTGATAAAATAATAAAATAGATACAAAATAGCGAGCAACGAATGGTCATTTTTAATCATACTTCAAGAATCATTGCATCTCGTTGTCTGAAATACCGACCGAGGAAAAAAAGTCACTACAGTTTTTTTCAGCGCACTCTACACTAGAATAGCGGAGAGTTGGAGAACTAATATCGAACAAAATGACACAGGTTGGTTAAGTAAAATGATACGTGTGTTTGCAAGTTGACACGGTCATCTTCCACTTCGTCGCCATTTTGTTTAGGCTTGAATTGTTACGACTTTCACATAAAAAGAGATATTTCATATAAAAACGTCAGAGAACGTCTTTGGCGTTTTGTACGTATTAAAAGTCTTTTTTTTTTTCCTCCCTGTTTTATATATATATTACGTTTTTCTTTCGAGAGAGGAGTAATTTCTTCTTCGGCACCGTGAGTTTCCAGTTTTCGTCTCGCGACCTTACGCAGTGACGTCGCGGATTCCACTCGCTTTCGTTTCTTCGGACTGCGGAGAATCCTCTTGCACGTTTCGCGTGACGCTGCGGAGGACACCTGCTGTCCGCCATCCTGATTTTAATCCTTGCGTAATACGAACGCCAGGCTCCGGGTCTCCGATGGTTTACGGCCGCTGTAAAATCGCCTTTAAAGCCGGCGACTTTAATGGTTCACGACTTTTGCCTATGCAGATTTCGTGGCCGATAATCCTCTGCCCCCTCTCGACTGGGGAGCTCCGACCTCTCGATCCGGAGTATCCTTTCGGTAGGCAGTCTTTCAGCGAATTGTCCGCTTCCTCCTCTGCCGAGATCAATCGCGATAAAATTCGCATAAAATTCGTCGAACTTGTTCAATAAAAAATGATACTGTCCCCCCGCTCTTACTCGGCGGCAAACGTAAGTTTAGTTTCTCAATAAATAATGACAACAGCTGGAAACTTTTGCACGTGGAAGCTGCAAGATTGTAAGGTGAGTCTTTTGAAATAGAAGATTATGAAGAATGTCGCTCGCACAGTGAATTGTCCGCTTCCTTCTTTGCCAATATTCATCGAAATAGTGATTAGCAGCTGGTGATACACGCGATTCCAGTTCGTTTAAAATACTTTAATATCTGTACACGCTCTAATGAAGATTTCTTTTCGTAAAAAAAAAAAGAAAAAGAAATAGCAGAATGTTTACATTTTCTATTTTAGTTTGCGCATGGAATGTTTGTACTATGCATCGGCGGAAACTTTAGCTTTCATAAATCTGTTTGGCGACGGTAAAAGAGGATGTTTATCGCAACATTTCGAAAGAAATGTGTTTTCGAAAGGTATTTGTTTATGACCATTCCAAGTATCTTTTCTGATATTGTAGAAATACTTATACTTTACTACTTTATTTTATTTTGAAAGGTAGCTTTACGTTTCGAATCTTATCGTGCGAATGAAAATTATTAAATACGTTTAAAAATCTTTGAAACCTCTCAACAATGTAATAAAGTTATTTCTAATTTTTCTGTCCGCCTTTTTCACAAAAAGAAAAGGGCTGCGTGAGATATTCCTATAGTGTTGAAAAAAATACCGTCCCTAAAATTGCGTCAGTTAGCAAATATATAACAACAATATTGCCGGAAGCTTTCGCACGTCATCGATAGATTGTAGATAATTCTTTCAAAATCGAAGATTAGGAACCAAGTCGAACAAAGGGCAGCGAAGGTTACACTTTTTTTCTTTTTTGTTTTTTTTTCATTTAACGAAACTGTCGATAGTCGTCCGTTTAAATTGGCCCCTTGCCGCCTACCACGGTGTCGTTTCTCGTCTGTACAATTTCGTCGTCGTTTAACGAGCACTCCTCTCGTCGAAAGCTTTCCGAGCCAGGCGAGTCGCCGGCCAACAGGATGCAAAGATCAGGTACACATTCCGTCACTATCTTTTCTCGGTAGCCCGATACAGATAGAAGTTCATGGAAACCCTATGGAACGTCGAGATGTCCGCCTATTATTCCTCTCGTGTGACCGAGGTGCCATCGTTCGCGTCATTGTCAACCGCGTTTTGAGACGCGCCTCGTTTTGCAAATATCCTGTCTGTCGCGTCGTGGGAAGAAAAAGAACGACGCCTCGTCGGTAGAAATTTGTAATTGACTCGGGGAAAAAGAAAAAAAAAAAGAAGAAAAACGAAGGGAATTCCGGTAGCTCTTGTTAGTGGATCGAATAAAAAACACACTGATTATTAACAGATTTATAACATTTATAAATTATGAAACACATATAATATTTAATACTCATTGATTCACTCTCTTATCCACTCTTGCTTCTCGTTTTTCATGCTCGCTCTTAGTTGTTCTCGCATACATCCCTCTCATTCGTTCTTTCTTCTGCCATGAAATCTATCAAACACTCGGATCACACCACGCCACAATTATATGCACACTCGCCATACTCATCCTTCCATACAAACAATTATGTATATATTCACTCCATAACCACTACCACAGTTCTTTAGCGAATTTTTTGGACGATTGCCCGATGTCGAACTTTACATTCTTGATCAACAAGCAGAGATAAAGTCGCGAAATCACGCTTCGACCCGTAAAAACTTTTTACATTCAACTTATGGCTTCAACCGCAGTGTACAACTTGTGCTGTTCGCCGTTCGCGTCGTAAAACGATTGCGCGTTTTTCTTTGGTTTTCCGTTGTTTACATTAAAATCAGCTCACAATTCCTAATATTGCATAAATTATTCTTAAATTTCCAAAAATTTCTTTTTTCCCTCTTTCATTTATAATAATTTGTGAAATTAATCCAAATCCAGGTAAAATAAAAATATAAACCTCTGGATGACCAAAAAATCAAAATAAATGTTGATATAAAATTGAATCTCCTCCTCCTATTGGATCAAAAAAAGATGTATTAAAATTACGATCAAATAATAATATTGTAATAGCTCCTGCTAAAACTGGTAAAGATAAAATTAATAAAATCACAGTAATTGAAATAGATCATGAAAATAAATTAATTTGATCATAATTCAATGAAAAAATTTTTTATTATAAAAATTGTAACAATAAAGTTTAAAGATCCTAAAATTGATGAAATTCCAGTCATATAAATTGAAAAAATTGTAAAATCAACAGATGGAGATGGATGATATAAATATGATGATAATGGAGGATAAACAGTTCATCCAGTTCCTGAACTTGGGAAAAATAAATTATTTAACAATAATAAAAATAAAGATGGAGGAAGCAATCAAAATCTAATATTATTTATTCGTGGAAATGCTATATCAGGAGATCCTAATATTAATGGAATTAAAAAATTTCCAAATCCTCCAATTATAAATGGTGTAACTATAAAAAAAATTATTAAAAAAGCATGACTAGTAATAATAGAATTATAAATTTGATCATTATTAATTCATATTCCAGGTCTATTTAATAGCAAATAATAATATTTGCTATTTAATAGCAAATTTCAAAGCGCGAGGAGCATGTGTTTTTATTCAAATATTATCCGCGAGATAAATATAGATAAATATTCGTGTGGTAAAGGAGGCTCGATTCTTTTCTGAGAGTTTGCACGAGAATATTTCCGCGATTCCAGAAAACATTTTTCGTGGCTTAAAATAAACTCTGCGGAGTGACCGTGGCGTACGTTCCTCCTGAATCGCAATGCGAGGAATTTCCAGCGAACGTTCCGTCGCATTAAGGCGGGACCCAATCTCGGGACGATCTTAATTTGCCTCCGTATGGATCGGAGATCATGCAGTCGCTAACTGTATTGGATCGTGTACTCGTTAGAACTCTTCAGCTTATCTCGATGCCGGGTCGACGCGTGTACCGGCTGTTTTCGCCTTGGATCGCAACAAACCGCGGAGAATCCTACTTCAATTGTATCGGCGCAAAATGACGGAGCGAGCATGCGACAAAGAAACTTTCCTTCTTAACAACATCAACTTATTTTATTATTATTTCAACCCTTTGAAGTAATAATTTCAAGTTTCTTGTAATCCACCAGTAATTTATTCACTTGGTAAATAAAACGATATGGCATTGGAAATAGTCATTCAAATGGTATCTGACACAAAATTTCGTCGATTGTATCTTTCTAACGTGTGATACTTGAATTTAAAGTAATCGTGCATTTCACGGGTTTACTATAATATATAATATTATATATATAATATATAATATTTATATAATATTTAATATATAATATATTATATAATATATAATATTTGCTATAATATATAAGAGTCAATGATACGTAGTTTCAATCTCTGGAAAAATAATATCCTCCACCATATTTTCAGCTTTCGTAAGAAACGATGAGAAGTCTAGTTTATGCGAATTATTCCGAATTATGTAAATTGTTGTGTGTCAATTGGCTCAGGACTGTCATCAGAAATTTCTTCCTTCTGAAATTCTTTTGTTCCTCTTGCGTCGTTATTATAGGTTTCACTCTGAACGTCCGTTCAGATATTATAATAAACATACCCATAAGTAATGTCGTTTTTTGAAACTGTACAAAATTTTATTTCATTCAAATTGTTTCTTTTTCTTTTTTTTTTTTGCACTATTGTCACTAGATGGCAATGTTTATTAAATTTGAAAAAAAAATTACTTATAGGTAATTATGCCATCATACAATACCAAATGTATACGTTTATTGTAATCATCAGCAAATTATTGTTAAACTACAAGTAATATCGTTTTTTCGATACTGTGCAAAATTTTATTTCATTCGAAAGTTAATACAATTTTAATCTATAATACAATTTAACAATGCCAATATATTTGCACACTAAATGTCACTATATTTAACTAGAATATAGATTACGTTATAATAAATTAAATTATTGTCTACTGAATGGCAATTAAAACGACATTACTTACAGATATTTCTAATACTATTATACACCGCGTCATGCAACAACAATAATTATCAGCAAAGTATAAAAAGTCCTAGCTATTTAAATACGACGTACCCTCAGAAGGGACAGTCGTGTGTAAAGGGTTGAATTTGAAACTTGAAGAAACACTTCTGAACGAGTTGTCAAAATCCTAATTTAGCGAGAAGTTTCAGCTGGCCTTCGAAAACTTCAGCAAATTTCCCGCTGCTCGTAACTCTCGAGGCCGAAACGATTCACGGTTGCAGAATTGCTCTCTGCAACATTGTCCGCAATAAAGTTATCTGACATTCTCGTGAGAGTGGCTGCTCGTTTTATGTATATCGCGTTTCAGCGCCGGTGGTCTTAATCTAACCGACGAAGCATCATCCCCGCAGTCACTCACAAATGTCGTAATCGCGTCGTGGCGTCCGCTTTCTCTCGATGCGGAGTTCAATTCACCAATCCTCCCTCTAAACGAAGAATGATAACGTCGAATCTTGTCGATAATATTGGAAAAGGAATAATCGTCATCGACGAGTCGTCGCTTCTTTCTGAAAGATTGGCTGGTTTCAGGCCAACTGGCAGGTAGATCGATCGAACCGTTGATCACGATCGTTAAAGATTTTCTCATCGAGTGCATCGTCATTCGAGGAATATCAAATTAGTCGGATTACCATTCGAACCGCGCCGGTTTCGCGTAATTTTCAGCTTTCTAAACTCTTGGCATCGTAACACGATGGGCATCACATACTACGTGTGCACGATGCTTAATTTCGGTTGTCGAGAAATATTAATAAAAATAAATAAATGAGAATATTTGTCAACAGCTGGTATCGAAATATTCTACATATGAATCGCTATAATTGAAATAAGTAGATTTATACACTCGCGTTTCTGTCCAAACAGAAATTAATATTAATTCTGAGAGGCATTAATAAAATTACCATAGT
>NW_025110273.1:70283-217621 GCF_011392965.1 Frieseomelitta varia | reverse complement strand
AAAATTGTGCAGTCATTCACAAAAAATTCATAAAAGTGACATTATTTATATAAAATTATTATTCAATAAAAATTTATTATTTATTATTTATAAAAATGTTATTTTATTATTCTTAAGATAACATTTCTTACACGATGACTCACACGTACTACGTGTGCACGATGCTTAATTTTGGTTGTCGAGAGATATTAATAAAAATAAATAAATGAGAATACTTGTCAACAGCTGGTATCGAAATATTCCACATATGAATCGCTATAATTGAAGTAAGTAGATTTATACACTCGCGTTTCTGTCCAAACAGAAATTAATATTAATTCTGAGAGGCATTAATAAAATTACCATAGTCAAATTAATATGGCACGATGACAAAAATTGTGCAGTCATTCACAAAAAATTCATAAAAGTGACATTATTTATATAAAATTATTATTCAATAAAAATTTATTATTATTTATAAAAATGTTATTTTATTATTCTTAAGATAACATTTCTTACACGATGACTCACACGTACTACGTGTGCACGATGCTTAATTTTGGTTGTCGAGAGATATTAATAAAAATAAATAAATGAGAATACTTGTCAACAGCTGGTATCGAAATATTCCACATATGAATCGCTATAATTGAAATAAGTAGATTTATACACTCGCGTTTCTGTCCAAACAGAAATTAATATTAATTCTGAGAGGCACTAGTAAAATTACCATAGTCAAATTAATTTGGCACGAAATGACAAAAATTGTGCAGTCATTCACAAAAAAATTCATAAAAGTGACATTATTTACAGTAAAGTTTAAAGTAAATTACATTATTTAAAGTAAAATTATTATTCAATAAAAATTTATTATTATTTATAAAAATGTTATTTTATCATTCTTAAAATGACGTGATTTACTGGTATTTATCAAATATCTCGCCGGGTAATTGTTAACATCCTTGGAAAACAAAGGTTTGATTGTTACAGTACATTAATAAAATTAAAATTACTTACGATAACAAAAATTGTACAATCGCACGACTGTCGTTTCAAATATCCCGCCGGGAAAGTGTCAATGGTAAAGTCACGATTGTTCGCGTAAACTTGTCGTTCGCCTTCTGCCGGTGATCGCGCGAGTGTAACGAGTTCCACGACTCAGACTCGCGAAATCAAGACTCTCAGGATACGTTCCGTATCATTCCCAGTGTGTACAAATCGTTCGAATCAGGCGATACATCCCTCTGGTACAGAAACGCAAGGTTACACGCGGCCGAGAGTCAGCAGCAGAGAGATTACACCGAAACCGAAGCGAGATGTACACGCGAGGGAAGGATTTAGAGGGAACAAAGAGGGAAGGAGAGGCACCGAGAGGGGAGGAAAAATGAGAGACGGTGCTTCTCGTGGCTCGTGATGTCCCGAGGCTACCGCAGACTCACCGGAATATAACAGCGATGCTAAACTACGCCCGGTACCGGTCACCGGCCCTCGATCCACGCCGACGGAATTATTCCCTGAATTTATTTACTCCCTCGTGACCCCGAGGGAACCAGCCAGTTAAACAGAGAACCGGTCGGACGTATCGGACGGCTTATTCCGCTCTGCTTCGAAATTGATACCACGCTCGCGGGGAAATTCGTGGATTTTCGTGACGGACGCGAGCCCGCGATATTTCTCGCGGTCCGTGGAGAGATTGCAGCCCCCGAGGCTCCCGGGTCGAACAGTCGACGCTTAACTCTTCTTTGGGGTCAGGTGGGTTTAAAATTGTCCCACACTTTTTTAACCCCCTCCTAACAAAATTGATACTATGCAATACTCGTACATTATCGTACTTCATTAAAATTTCAAAATTTAAATATTAATTTGAATCGAATATTGTTTAAATATTACTTAAATATTGTTATTATTATACTTAAATACTAGTATTATTATTATTATATTTAAATTATACTTGAATATTATTATTATTATTATTATTATACTTAAATTATACTTAAATATTATATTTATAAATTATACTTAAATATTATATTTATAAATTATACTTAAATATTATTTTTCATTTTAAGAAATATTCTTGTGTTTAATAATTGAAATGAATTTTTATATTAAAGAAAATTGCGTATCCCTAAGGGTTAACCAGTTAACTGCGGGATTTAGGTTTAAAAATCCCTCGCGGGATGCGTGATTAAAATCAAGCGATGAAGTACGCACGTCGAAACACAAGACAGATGCTTCTATTATAAATTTAACAGTTCAACTGATAATTTTTCATTCTATCACACGACGAGTATACCGTAAATAAAGTTTTGGATTGTCGTGCATACACGGTTAACAGAATACACGCGCCTGAGACGCGCTATGGGTTTCACAATCAACCACCAACTATTTTCAACTATTTCCAGCCAGGGAACGATTTCGAAACGGTCTCAAACGGTTTCAATCGGTGGGATTGTTGCTTTAAGAGACCACTTTTGACCTGTTCAGTCGATGACAGCAGATAACTACAAGTTAGAACTAGTGGTCGAGTGGATCAATTCACAATTTTTGTTGGAAATTTCACCCAAATGAAAGCAAGGTATTTGCAAGAATTTAAATGATTTGAAAAGCCTGCGTATATATATTTATAAAGCTTCTCCAGTCTTTCATTTTACTTTTACGTTTCCGACGGGAATTTCATGCTCTAGTCGTCGATATTTCTAGCGTTAATAAAAATATCAGTAGAAAGCGAAAGAGGGGAACGACGCGGAGTCCTCCTGGTGTCGTTCAGCCGAATACGTCACCTACACTCCGTGCAAGCGGATAATCGGGGCAACGCTTGGTGTTCGACATCGCGAGCGACACCTTACAAATTATCCGCTGCGTCGAAATACGCCGGGAACGTTATCGTCGCTCTTGGTATCGGATCGAGAAAGAGGAACCGTGGAACGTGACCGCCGCGCGCGCGAGAAATCGCAGGGACGAAAGGGGAGGAAGACGAGAGAGAATCCCTTGTACCGAAAAAGGGATCGACTTGTCGACATGCAAATATTCGGCTACCAATTAAAAGCTACGAACTCGCTTGGCCAAGAGCCGTTACGGTGCCGGTGGCTCGTTAAACTTATTGAATGTTTGTCGCGAACGGTCCTTCGACTTTTTTCTTTCTCTCTCTCTGTCTCTCGGTAGAGAGAGAGAGAGAGCCGATTCGAAGAAGGACTCAGCGCTATCGTGATCGTTCCTTCTTCCTTTTTTTTTTTTTTTTCTTTTTCTTCACTTCCTTTAATAAGTACAGCAATGCGTCTTGTCAGAGGAAAGGATTAAGAGAACATCCAAGAGAATTTACTACGAACCCCCACTCCCTCGCCCCTCGTTGTACATAAAAGGATTATTGATAATATTATACCCAAATAACTTTTTTCGTTATCGTTAGTGTATTATTATTCGTTATTATTGTTTAGAACATTTCTCACCGTTGTCGACGTGTTTTATTCTTCAACAACAAAGGTTTATTGAAAATATTATACCCGAATAATTTTTTGTTGTTGTTATTCGTTTATTATATTGTTATATTGTTATTCGTTGTTGTTGTTGTTATTATTATTATTCTCACCGTCGTCGACTTGTTTTATTCTTCAACAACAAAGGTTTATTAAAAATATTATACCCAAATAATTTTGTTGTTGTTGTTATTCATTTATTATATTGTAATTCGTTGTTGTTGTTATTATTATTATTCTCACCGTTGTCGATTTGTTTTGTTCTTCAACAACAAAGATTTACTGAAAATATACCCGAATAATTTTTTTTTGTTATTATTCGTTGTTGTTGTTGTTGTTGTTATTATTCTTAACCGTTGTCGATGTGTTTTATTCTTGAATATCAAGAGATTATTGAATATATTGTACTCAAATAACTTTTTTTTTTATTATTATTCATTTATATTATTACTCATCAAAAAATTGTTCGCCATAAGGGCCCGCATATTCTACGAGACTCACTTTTTTTTCCTTCTTTCTTTCATGCTTCCCTTAATCGCGTATTATTCCTCCCCCTGTGCCGATTCATTACCTTATTTCGAATTCAACACGAATTAGCAACGATTCGACAAGGACGATGCACACAATTTAGTGATTTCTTTGTACGATTTTTTTTCTTTTTTTTTTCTTCTCTCGAAACTTTTCCTCTCATTGTGGCCTTAATCCCCATAAGCCACGCGAAGCACATTTTCTTCCCAAACAGCTGTCGGCTGATCGGCCCGATACTTTTCTTCGTGGTATTGCTGAATGGACAGCTTTGGGCCGACCGGGGAAGCTCGTAGGAAAAAAAAAAGAGCGGCCCTTTCATGGAAATATTAAAGTGTGCACGTAGTGCACTATTTGACAATGAAGTGTCAACGATGAATTGAATTTATTTAGCAAGATGGAAAGTTTGTGCGAAATTTGTTGCTAGAAAAATGGGTACGACTGATTAATAGTCAAACGAACAGTTCTCGCAATGTTCAAAATGTTCACGAACAGACAATCTTCCGAGGTAGTGGTTTCGTTAACTCGAATCGTGTGCCCTCGGGATGTCATGATAATTTTACAATCGATCACTTTCTTGTTTCCCTGCCCCTCTCGAGAAATCGAACATTGCCTCGTACTGTCTCAGACGTAAAGGAATTGAATGAATCAAACCTATCAAAATTCTCTTTTTCTCTTTCTCTCTGCTTGTTACAGAAATAATATTTCCCCACAATATTATTATATTATAATATTATTAAATTATTTATATTATACAATATTATTATATAATTATATTATTATATTATTATTAAATTATTTATATTATACAATATTATTATATAATTATATTATTATATTATAATATTATTATATTTTTTATATTATACAATATTATTATATAATAATAATATTATACTTTTATTATTATAATAATAATATTTAAAAATAATTATAATTTATATAATAATAATAATAATAATTTATAATATAAATAATTTAACAAATTATAATTTATATAATAATAATTATAATTTGTAATATAAATAATTTAATAAACTATAATTTGTATAATTACAATTTATTATTATTATAATATTTCAAAAATATTTCCCCTCAATCTGACTTGCAATCTTTGCAAAAAAATGAGTCGGACATAAGATGGAACCGAGCCGGAGCGTCCACATACATCGGGGCCAGTCGGGTAGGAAGCGTTTCGCGTGGACTCTCTCAATTACACGGGGAAACGTAAGCCGTGTTGCTGGAAGGCGCGCCGCGGTCGGGCCAGATCTCGAACGATCTCGACCCGGCCAGCGGATACACGATATGAATATCGATGGCGTGGTATTCCCACGACGTAAACGGGACTCGTCGCGATACTGGACGATAATAAGAGAAGAGCCGCGTACCGCCGAGCGGGGCGGAGGGGCAGAGCAAGCGTTTCAAAAGTCCGGGTCACGCTGCATTCGCGTTAATGAGAAGAAGATCGCCGCGTGGAAAAAAAAGACTTCCAGTACCACTTCATTTACCAAACTAATTGCCTTTTTTACGTTTCCTCTCGTTCATTTTCTCGTCAACTCGCTCGCCCTCGTTCGCCTTTTTTCGCCTGCCCTTTTCGACGCTTTCGCGAACGCCGATCGCTTCGATCAATCGATGGAGAGTGGAGACCGAGAAGATATGTAACTCGAAGCGAGCCGATTTTTATATATAATATAAATATAAAATTAAATTTTTAATTTTATAAAATAATATAAATAAATTTATATTTTTTATATATATAATATAATATAAATTTATTAAATTAGATATAAATTTTTTATATATACATATAATATAAATTTAAATTTTTTTATATATAAATTCTAAAAACATTCACTCGGATTTATGTGTTTGAATCTTCGATTCATCGGTCACCGCGTTAGCCACACTCGAATGGCGTAACTTACTATTAGATTTAGCGGTCTCGACTTGGAAGCAAAAGCAAAATTACAAAATTTTAAATTTAGTTTCTTAAAATTGAACGTTCACATAAATCGTAAGTAACGTTTCAATGTTTCGTGTCTATGAGATGACGTTACGATTACAGATATATTGTAAGAATATCGGAAAGATAAAATTACAAGTGCAAACAGAATTTCATTCTCCGTTCATGAAAATTGCTTCGACAGAGCGAAGATTAGTAGCGGACTCATGGAACGAGAGTAAATCAGGCTTTCGGTCGTTGACACGTTTGGTCGGATCCAGGATTCCTTCCCGTGTGCCCACGAACGATATCTCCTGCTTCAAGAGAGAGGAGGAAGAGGATGATGACGATGCCGATAGCGACGCTTATGCCGGCGGTAATGGTGATCTCTCTTGGCGACGAGGACAACGTTGGGGCGGCGGGCAGTGGTTCCTCTGCTTCCTTGCGCTGCCCCCTGTGATAAATCACTGGCACCACACCGTCGTCACAATCCCGCGGCCATTAATCTCGATAATTGAATCAATATCTGTGATATCTGCTTGTGTATCCGGGACGGCCTCATGGTAATTAGCCATCCTCGTCATAAATCATGCCCTCCGGGGGTCGAAGTGCGCCGCTGAGGACCCTTCGTTGTTTCTTCGCCTCCTGTTGCTGGGTGTGCGCAACTGGTACATATATATATATATAGGTATAATACACAACTGGTATATATACGTGGCTCCATAAATTGAGTGCTTTATAAAGAGGAGGTGGGTATCACGATCATCATAAACAAGGAAACATACTGCCAGCCTCTTGACCCAGAAAGTAGAATGCGTGGCGTGCAAGACTTTTGTCGCGTGCATAATTTGCTCGCGGCAGCAAGGTCGAATCGAAGGGAATTCGTCGTTACAACTCGACATTTACGGCGAGAGTTGTCTGAAGAATTATTTCTCTACTCTTATGAAAATATATTTGCAAATATATTTGATAAATATAAAATATATATTTTACACGTATCAAATATATTTATAATATATATTATTTATTAATATATTTATAATATATATTTGATAAATATAGACTTTTATATTTATAGTGTCTTGGAAAAAAAGTTTCTTAATCGTTTAACACTGCGGACGCGTGGGTTCTAACAGCGATTTTATTGCTTCTGAACGCGTGGATGATTATGTTTATATTTCGAATAATGTTAACAGTCGGTTTTATTGTTTGATTATTTAGACTCACACTGATGCTACTGGCTATTATAAGCCAAATGTTAGTGAAACTTAATTCAGAATCATAAAATCGCTGTTAGAACGCAATGCCAAATGATTTTTCTACCCTTGCGAAAATATATTTGCAAATATATTTGAAATTACTTTCATACTTATACCGTCTTCTTGGCAAAAAAAAGTTTCTTAATCATTTAATACTACGGACGCGTGGGTTCTAACAACGACTTTATGCTTTTAGATGGACGATAATGTTTATATTTCGAATAATGTTAGTTTTATTGTTTGATTATTTAGACTCACACTGATGCTACTGACTATTATAAACCAAATGTTAGTGAAACTTAATTCAGAATCAGAAAGTCGCTGTTAGAACCCACGCGTCGGCAATGTCAAACGATTAAGAAAACTTTTTTGCCATTTTTCCTTGAAAAAGTTTTACCTTCGTGATGCGTAGAATACAATGAAAAAAAAATTTTTACTTGAAATTCAAGATCAAGATCAATTTTGCGGCGATTTTTAGATTTTTCACGTGTGCGTATTTCCATCAAACCGAAGATGTAAAATTCATCTGCGATAGTCACAGACAAACTTTTCTTTCCACCCTGTGACGTCAAACACCCGAAAAACTCTCTGGTGATCGTATCATTAAAGTGACTGGAATCGATTCCAGCATCCATCCGTTTCAGCTTGTATAGCTATGTACAGCCGGATAGAGAGAGAGAGATAGAGAGAGAAAAAGAGAGTGCACGGTGATTCATAATAAACCGCTCAATGCCAGGAGAGTTCACCGTTTCATCGAGCACGTATGGCGATTCAACGAACGTCTCGGGCCAACGTAGAGGTCAGGCCGACTTAATCAACCGATCATTATCACGGGTTTGCGGCGTAATGACTGAAAGAGCCCAGCGTTGCTGTGTCCTCCCTTTATATCGCGGACAACGGTCCGAGGCGTGGTCGTTTGCCAGCTGCCACGTATCGCGGCTTCCATTATTGGGGGAATCGATTAATTAACGGTCACCGTCTAATGATCGATAATACAACCACCGTTCACCGCGTGCACGCCACGCCGGTTCCTGGAAAGAACCGCGATGCGGTGTGCAAGCGCAGCAAGCGATCGTGCAAACACCACCATCGGTAATCGATTCGACTTTCATCGCGCGGAGATTGACGGTCTTTGATTCACAACGCGTGTGCATGGACCGATGCTCATTTTGCTTTGTTGGATGATGGAACGTACGTGTCGGAAATCTGTACCATTTCTTCTTGTTTTTTAGACGAAGGTAATCTTCTTCGTACATTTTCTTCTTGATTCACTTCACGTATATATGAAATCGATGTTCATTTTGTTGTTCTTGTGGACGATGGAGGAACTGAAGTTGAAGGTATCGTACGTATCCGAAGTTCGGACTACTCCTTTTCTTCTTTTAAATAGAATAATCTTCTTCGTACATTTCTTTTTCTTTTTTTTTTAATTCACTTCACGTACGAATGAATCGATATTCATTTGCTGTGTCTGGATAGTAGAACTCTAAATTCTTCACGCTGCTCACAGACTTGGACTATCGTTTTCTTTTTTATTTTTCTTTTTTAGACGAAATGAATCTCTGCTCTAAAGTTTCTCGATTTACAGAGATCCGAGTTGATACCTTCGATGAAACGATCTCCCCAACGAGGAACGAAAGTTCGAACGAAATTCTTGCGACGTTAGCTCGCCGCAAATGTCAAATTTGTTCTCCTCTTTCTCTTTCTTCTTTCACTGAACAGCCATTGTGACTGCAAGATCAAGAATTCGGCACGAGGATCGCGAGCACGCCGACCGATTTATCGTTCCCTGACTAATTGATTCCACGAGATACGGTTCTTTCGTCGACTGTTGGCGTTCTGGTTATCTGCTCGTCGCTGAGATCGTTTCCCCGTCGTGGTTTCTCTCGAAAGCGCATCGGGGCCCGATCGTCGCCCTGAAACGAGCCGCTGCTTTAATGAGCCAATTATTTAATTGCCCTCCGCATTCCACCTACGTTCGCGCGGACACTTTCCAACCGCGTGTTTCTCGAAAAAGCAGACCAGCAACGATCTCTCTTACCCGTGCCTGTCCCATGCCAAATTGTTTCGTCGTAGCATCTCCTCTCGTCTTATTTTTACTCCATCGGTGCATCTCCATCAAGATCTGCGACTGCGAAATTCTCGTGCAACCTTGTTTGATCCGAGAAGAGCTATCGGCTCTTACAGGAAAAATATTGGATGCGTATCACCGTGTGAAAAAGTGGGAAAAATTTCCAGTTTCAACAATGCCTTCGACATCGATTTTTAAAGAATGCTCCATTGGAAACGATTCGAGATACTTTAGGATACTATTAGGAAACAATCTCCTTTTTAAGCACTCTTTTCGAAGTTTCTCTCAGAATTTTCTGTGGAAAATTCCTCTCGTTGAGCAATCGAGGTTCAAAAAGAATGAACAGTTCTTACAAAAAAAAAAGTCAGATGTATATTACAAATATATAAAATTTATATATATATAATATTATATATTTATAAATATTTAATAATAAATATTATATATATTATAAATACTAGTAAAAAATATTATATATTTATAAATATTTAATATAATTTATAATTTATAATATTTATATATTTAATAATAAATATTATATATTTATAAATATTTAATATAATTTATAATATTTATAAATATTTAATAATAAATATTATAAGAATTTATAAATATATAATTATATTATATTATATATATATAATTATATTATATTATATATATTATAATTATATATATATAATTTGTATATATATAAATATAAAAAATTGATCGTTTTATTTTCAAACGATTCAAGATACTTTCCAAGCTCATCCTCTCATCAGAGAGATCCGTAATCATCACTCGCTATGAAAAATGTTGCTCGTTCGTGAAATAGACGCGGTGTTACACGACGACGCGTCAGGGAGGGGGGAGAGATCTAGATGATGAACTCATCAAGGACGCGGTTCGGTAGAATCTCAATTAAGGCTGAATTGCCGCCGCATGCGGGCGGAAAATAAAGTGTGAACAGGCTCGCGCGGTAGTGCACACTGGTGCCCGAGCTTGCGTGGAACAACGAACGCGTTGCGCAGAAGAGAATACGATTGGTGAAGAGAGGCAGCGGGAGAGAGAGTTAGGTTCCTTCCGCCGAGTTCATCCCGCACAAATGGAAGTCGAAGACCCCGAAGAGCAAAACGGCATTCCGAACCGTGCTTGATTGGTTTTGGCGAAGGCGTGTACCTCCTTTCTGTAGGTCGGGTCGGGTCACCGCTGCCTCTTACGTGACTCTTCCTTCGTTCGAATACGTCGATCCTTTGGATCCTGCTGACCGGCCGATCGTCCTTAACGTGTTACGTAAGGCTATCCTTCCCTTTGTCTTTCTTTCCTTCATCTTTCATCGGCAGGGATCGTGTGTGGACAAGAGAAATCGAGAAACAAAGTCTCTGGTAACGATAATGAAAATGAACTCTCGTCGCGGAATTTGGCAATGGCAATTTGCTGATCGCGTTGCTCGCAATTCTTTGGTGCATAAAATTCACGTTAGTTTAATTTGTTTGCCAATTTTCAATACTGGATAAAAAATTATGATACAAGCTTCTATTCATATGTTTTACAGAAAATTATTTAATTTTACAAAAATGATTAGTTTACAAAAAATTATTTAAATTGTTTTACAAAAATAACTATTTTACAAAAAATTATTTAAATTATTTTACAAAAATAATTACTTTATAAAAAATTATTTAAATTATTTTACAAAAATAATTACTTTACAAAAAATTATAAATCGGTCATTTTTTATCACTTTGGTAGTTTCATCAGTATTTATTATTAACCTCTTGCAATATTGCAATATTTTCTCACTTTCAAGTATATTCAAGTATAACCCAGGCAGAACAGATAATAAATTTATTACTT
This sequence comes from Frieseomelitta varia, assembly GCF_011392965.1. Taxonomy (NCBI): domain Eukaryota; kingdom Metazoa; phylum Arthropoda; class Insecta; order Hymenoptera; family Apidae; genus Frieseomelitta; species Frieseomelitta varia. The sequence goes on along the minus strand of NW_025110273.1, from coordinate 206,530 downwards.
CCCAGTAATTTCTGTCCAGTGATATACCGACAGAGTCAGAAAGAAAGCGACGAATTATTTGCAGTGTACGGTTTGGTCACTCGTTACGGTCCGCAATTAGTTGCCAGCGCAAGGGGTTAGACCTCTGTAGAGTAGCTAGAGGTTGTTCACCCTCGCCAGGATCAATCCTGGTGTTGCAATCTCCCTACCAGTTGTAACATATTGCAAAAATTACGTTTCCTTCTGTTGTTCTATTGCGTACATATTCTCTTTGTGTATCACGTTCGGCAAGCCGAGATCCTTTTGTCGCGCGCAGGGGCTTAACGGGACCTTTAACCACGTGCGAGACAATCGGGCAACTTTCACGCCTTCTTTTGCTCTTTCATCCATCCCCACTTCCCTAGTGAACAGACACGATAAGAAGATGAAAGTTCGCGTTCACTTTGCGTTTCCAAGTGTATGGTACACGAGGCTGTTTCAATTCCAAATGGGAAACACTCCTGATTTGCACACGAGATTCATCCTTTTGCAGATGAATTCAAATATAGTATCTGATAGAATCGGATTCGCCCGTTTACAAATCAAATTCACCATTTCACGAATGAAATCACATCTCGCGAATGACAATATACTTATTATTTCTACAACCATGCTCTCCAATGATGTAGAATCCATTGAACAATTTCTCGAAAATTAGATTTTCTGTAAGAGACATCTCTGCCTGGTCCTTCAGACCATGAACATTTAATGGATGACATTCCTTTTACAAATTAATTAATTTGTTAACAATTTTTTGTTAAATGTAAGTTTATTCGAATTGTGCGTTAATAATTTATATAATGGTTCAATGATACTGTGATCCAGTCGCCATTATCGTTTCAGTATATTTGTACATCGTTTTACAGTCTCGATTTAAATAAGATTTTTATTTGACTCGATCTTTGCCAATTTTTGCGTATTTGTTCAATACATCTGTCCGACAAATCTTTCATTTGTCTACAATTTGGAGTAACCTACTATGGAACAATTTCATTCATGTCAATGTAAACGGGTTTCAAATTCTCGACGCGACGAAAACTGAAAAGAAAAAGAAGAAGAAAATCGAAAAACCAATCGAGCTACGCGGAAACTCGATCTGTCTAATTGCAAGCAACTACCACTAGCCGTGCACACGAGACAGAGAGAAAGAGAGAGAAAGAGAGCTGTCTAGCGTTCCGAGCCCTCGCGATACAACAATCGATACGTTACGATCCTCTGCGTTTGCTATTTTCACGGTCCGCTACCTAATTACCGTGCAATCTGCCGCGTAGCACACACCCTGTTCACGGATTCCCGGTCGTTGCGGTACATATATCCGCGTCAACGACGGCTCACGTGTCCGCCAAACAAACAGAACCATTCCGAGCTCGATTTCAAAGTTGGACAGTTAACTTAATTAACCCGAGTCGTTACGTACATACATGGATACTTGCGGAGAAGAAACGGACAGATCGCTAGACTGTTCACCTTTGTGAATGACGACGGGTAGGCAAGAAGGAGGAGTAGGAGGATAGATAAAATAAGAGACAAAGAGACAGAGAATTAGATAGAACGGAGGTGTATGGCCGTACTACAGGAGATAAGAGAGAGAGAGAGAGAGAGAGAGAGAGAGAGAGAGAGAGAGAGAAGTACGTATTGCACACGGGAGAGAAATCGACCAAGGTAGGTCGTACCCGGGTGTGTTCATGTCCGACGCGACCTTCGGCCTCTCTTACGAAGCTGGTGCTGTTGCTGAAGCCGGACTGGATTGTTGGTACCGCTATCCACGGCACTCCACGGGCCGCGCTGTGATAAAATGGCATTGCTACCCTACATACCGCCGCCGGACCACCGGTTTGACTCTTCCTCGTTGCTCTGTTCGTTGCACCGAAGAAGAACGCCAAGCGAACGTTCGTTCGGTCGTGAGTCGAACTCTCTGAACAGACGGGATCTTATTCTCGTAAATCCACTCCTTCTCGATTCATCTCTCGCGAGTGACAATATACTTATTATTTCTACAACCATGCTCGCCAATGATGCATGCTTCGTTGAAGTATTTCTCGAAAATTAGATTTTCTGTAAGAGAGAAGCATCTCTGCCTGATCCTTCAAACCATGAACATTTAATGGATGATATTTATTTTACAAATTAATTCATTTGTTAATAATGTAAGTTTATTCGATTATTTGTATTAATACTTCTTCACGTCGGGCACAGGTGAAGTATATTAATCGCTGCGCGCGTAGAAATTCCCGCAACTACGTGAAAATTGTCCGCTCGTTGTCCAGGAACCTGTTTTTGTCAAGAAACGACGTCTCAATTCGTCCGGACACCGTGTCGTTCGCGACGAATCGATCGGTTCCACCATCTGTCGTCGCAATCGTGTCCTCTTATCTGCCATTCCGCAACTGTCGATCAGTATTTCTTCTGAAAGTTAATTATCTTCAAGTAAGCAGTAGCCAACGGAATCAACAAAAATCCTCAACTACTGCAAAAACCGGTGCTGATAAAAGACTGTGTAAACTTCCTTGATCATCGTGAAGAATTCTTTATGTATTGAAAGGTATTTGTAAGATATTCTAGGTAGGTTAGCGCAATGAACCGGGATAATGTGGTTCTTGAAGCAGATGCGGTGAAGTCAGACGATGATCTCGTTGACCAGGATCGCGGAACCAGGCCTCATTAGAGGCGGAGGGTTGGCCAGAAGTTGTTTCAAATCTCGGCCTCATCGAGACTCTATCGGTTCGTCGTTCTTTGTCCTTCTTCTAGGTCCGTCTAACGAGTTACGTCGCTGAAAAAGCAAAATTTTCCTCGCCATTTCGAATTTCTTTCCCCGTCGTATACATATTACGAGCTTCTATGAACTCGTATGATCGTATATTTAATAACATTGATAATGCACGTTGTTTGATCGATGTTTTTAACCATTCGTTTCCATCTTTTAAATGCTCATTACTCAGTATAATTTTTCACTCAGTCTCATACCTCGTTACATTTAAAATTTTTTAAATTGTGTCGCTTTTTGTATGAATGGGTATTTCTTTACCCGCGAAAAATGAATAAATAAATATCGAACGATCGATTCTTTTCTTACACGTTCTGCGTTAGTATTAAGAATAGAAAGTCGGCGAACGTTGAACGGTCCGTTTTCTAAAATGAAATGCCGCAAAATTAACTTTGCGAGATTTATCGAGGATTTATTGAGGCTGTGTGCAATAACGTGTATCAAAGGCACGGTTGTGAACTACTTTCGACCACAAGAATGCGAGTCTTGCCCGTGTTAACCACTTTTCACAGTAAACATTCACAATATTTATTAACATGATGTTTCAGGTGAGACGAAAGAAAGCCATATATATATATATATATATATCTTTTATTGGATACACTTGAATTAAATTGTATATAGAGAAATGTTTTTCTTCGTATTATTTTTTGTAATACGAATTTTCATTTTTGTCATTCTCTTTTCTTATAATACGTATATTCGTACTATGCAGTAAATACGAATTTTTGCTTTCATCATTTTACTTTTTTATAATATAACAAGATATTTTGTATATTATTACTCATTTTATATTTTTCAAAATATAAAAAAAAAATTTCGTATATAATACAATTTGTTCTTTTACATGTAATAGAAAAAATGCGAACTCGAATGAACGTTGAGGCGTTCCTCCACAGGTTCCACGCAGCCTGTTAACTTCGTGGAACTCCGCCGGTATCGACCGGACGAGGAGCAGATTCCGTTCATTTACTCGTTACGAATTTATGTGGCACGCACCTTGCCATCGATCGGTCGCGAATAACCACGCCAATAAATATCTTTATCGGTCCGTCCATCTGGCTTGCTCCTCGTTTGCGACAACATTCTTTCTACTATCGGACAGCCGCCGTTTCTAATCGGCGATTAGCAGCACGTTCTGCCGGTAGGCTCGCAGCATCGCTAGCCCACCGATTCTCTCCTCTTGTCCATTTTGTAGCTCGCAGTGAAGAGCAAGCTTTCGACTGCGTCCAAAGCTGTGCCAACGCTTAGAAAACCAGAGGAAATTAAGCAATTTTGTATACAAGGACTAATAAATTAAGCAAAGGGAGAAAATTATCGTTGACACTTTGCCGATCGCGATTGAACTTGTTACGTACCAAAGATCGGCTTGGTTTCGGCTATTGTACGTGAGCATCTCTCACATTCGTGAGAGTGCTGTTTCCTGTTGTCGTAGGGTCTAGTGAAATTTAATAATTTTCGTAATATTATTTCACTCAGAACCAATTAATTTAAACAGTTATTTACAAAATAATTCATTTAAATACAAAAGTTTATTAAATTTGTCAAATACAAGTCAGTGTGATATAATGATTGTCTTCGAGTAAGTAAATTTTTAATATTTCTTTGGTGAGTAATGTCCCTCGAAACAGTCTCCTTTATGTAACAGAATATTATTATAATAATTTCGAATATTATTATAATTATTTATATAATAATAATTATATAATTATTATATAATAAACGGAATACTATTATAATAATTTCGAATATAATAATTATAATAATTTATATAATATTATTATTATAATTTCGAATATAATCATTATTTATATAATTATTTATATAATTTATTATATAACAAACGGAATATTATTATAATAATTTCGAATATAATAATTATTTATATAATATTATTATATAATAATTACTTATATAATATTATTATTATAATAATTATTTATATAAGTTATTATATAATTAACGGAATATTATAATAATTTCGAATATTATTATAATAATTACTTATATAATTTATTGTATAATAAACGGAATATTACAATAATTATTTATATAATAATTTATTATATAATAAACGGAATATTACAATAATATTATTATAATTGCTTTAGATGAATGGATAAACTCTCTACATTATCTCTTGGGGGGTTTTTTACTTTTATCACACATGTGAATAGATATTGCCTCTCACGGATCTGAAATACCCACACGGACGGGGCATATGAATATATACCTCATATATCTTAGCTGTGCTTTTACCATTAGTTACTAGTAATTAATTATTAGTCATAAATTAGCAATAACTAGTAATTAGTAACTAGTAAAATTAGCAATAATTAGTATTAACTAATTGTTAGTGACAAACTAATTACTACGGTATGTTTGCAAGTTTATATTTTCCGAAATTCGATAGTTCTTCCCAAATGATCCAATCCCGGCCATTTATTTAATATTTTTCCTATAGAAATATCGAACAAACGTCATCAAGTGTCAGATCGTCTTCGAAAACCAATAAATTAAGCCCCCGGTTGACAAGAGTTGATCAACGAAGAATCGATCAAATAGGTTTCTGGTTGTTGAAGCGTTCGCTCGATGCTGGAAGCCAAGAATTGCGAACGAGGTTCGAAGCACAACGGCGGCACAATGCCTAGGCTAAATGCCAAGGGCAGTTGAAATTTCTCTTTCGTTTCTCGCGCAGCTTCCTTTTAAGCCAGCTCTGAATTGTCGCACTTTGTTTTAACGTCGTTCCTCCACTTTTTCTTTGTTGCAGGTAAGTTGCCGAGTAGTTACTGAACGAGAGATACGTGTAATACTTCTCATCGTCAGAGGTCAGATCTTTCGCTAGTTTCTGTGATTACGTTTGTTCAGCTAACGTTGGCCATGCTTCACGCTTCGCGAGCGAGAGAGGCTGTTAAAAATTCACTTTGAAAAGAATTCGCAATCGCGTTGGTTCCGCGGAATCGAGCAATTTTCCGCTTGCGCGTTGCGCCCGTACGTCAAACCTGTTCTTCCCTCGGCCAACGTAACTTACATAAGTCATTAACATCACGTTGACCCGAACACGCATGCCTGGCGCGGCAGTCATTGCAGCTGATATAGGCGTCAATTCTTGTTCCACGATGAACAGCGCGGCTTAGAGTGACGATCCACTCGCGAACACGTTCGATTCACGCAAACAATATGCCCGAAATTTTATCAGGCAACAAGTTTTATATGTTTCAAGTATAATACCACGGACGTTTAACCACGATGTTATTTGAAAAAGGTATTTCTCTAGATTTTAATTGGTCAAGGCGTTGTTGATCAATTTAATTTCAAATCACTCGCACATTCTCAATTAAATCACGAAGCTTTTCAATTATTCGAGAATATGTTAGTTGCGATGGTTTCGAAAGTTATTCGATACCCTAGTCAAGTTCATTCTTTACGCTCTATTTAAGTGTCTTGGACGAAGTAGAAACGAGTCGTCACCGTGACTGAAATTGAACGAATCGGAGTGAAATCCTTTCGAACGGAACGAGAAATAATAGAAAAATTATAGTGTGATAGTGTAATATAATAGTAGTGTAATAGGAAAATTATATCATTTGAAGGACTCACTTTTACTAAACGTTCGTGGACGGTGAAAATCGATTCGATACGGGCATCGATATCACCAAGCGGTCCTTTCGCCTCGTTCAAAGCATGAAAAAGTTCTTTCGTTCTTCATTCTTCTGCGTGATAATTTTAACGGCAAGAAATATGAAAATTTTATTACTAGGTTGCTTAATTTGTAACTAAATAGTAGACGTTATAGCTGAGAAATTTATTGAAAGGTATAGTTTAATATTAATACTAAAATTAAATAGTTTAATATTAAAATTATAATTTATATTATAGTTTAAATATTATTTTATAATTTAAATTGAAATTGAAAGATTTAGTAGTTTACATATTATAGTTCAAAAAACGTAACATTGTCAAATATCAGAATTTAATTAAAAATTGAGATATTAATATTGAAATTATAGTCTATATTATAGTTTAAATATTAAATATTAATTGAAAGATTTGGTAGTTTAAATATTATAGTTCAAAAAACGTAACATTGTCAAATATCAGAATTTAATTAAGAATTAAGATATTAATATTGAAATTATAATCTATATTATAGTTTAAAAATATTAATTGAAATTGAAAGATTTAATAGTTTAAATATTATAGTTCAAAAAACTCAACATTGTCAAATATCAGAATTTAATTAAGAATTGAGATATTAATATTGAAATTATAGTCTATATTATAGTTTAAATATTAAATATTAATTGAAAGATTTGGCAGTTTAAATATTATAGTTCAAAGAACGTAACATTGTCAAATATCAGAATTTAATTAAGAATTAAGATATTAATATTGAAATTATAGTCTATATTATAGTTATAAATATTAAAAATATTAATTGAAATTGAAAGATTTAGTAGTTTAAATATTATAGTTCAAAAAACTCAACATTGTCAAATATCGGAATTTAATTAAAAATTAAGATATTAATATTGAAATTGAAAGATTTAGTAGTTTGAACATTACAGTTCAGAAAACGTAACATTTTGCCAACAATTTGGATCAATCTCCAAAGGACGTACCGTAACGTGTATGTGTGTTGAATTATTAGTGTTTGCAATTTGAAGTAGCCACTGGTTGTTCACGCGTGCTCGCGAGGACAAGATTCTCGAGGTCTGGCCGTGTATAATTGGCCGACGCGACGCGTCGACTCGTTCCAGCTCTCGATTACGAAGTCAAATCGGGGGCAAAGGGTGGTTAAAGCTGATTTACTCGCTCCGCAGCAACGTTCTGACACGATCCTTTGCATGATAATCAGGCCGGCGAAACGGGGACGGCCAACGACGATAAAACATCGTCGTTCAATCGACCAGGGCTGAAACCGCCAGGTTTTTAAATTGAAAGCCAGCTGCTTCGATCGAAGTACAAATTTTCGGCTATCCTGCCCCCGACGTGTAAATTAGTCTTAAAATTATCTCGCCGGCGATACAATCGAATCGTTCATGATCAACCTCGTTAAGAACACGGGGAAGAACTTTCGATTTTTACGACGTCGGCTGGCTTGAATTGAAAATCAGTTCGGACATGGATTAAATTCAAGACTGCGTTGCTCTTCATTTTTGATGATTCAAGCAGTTCGAAGCATCGAACTTTCGGCTGTTTCAGTCGAAGTCGAAGTGAGACTCCTTTTGTCTTTTTTTTTTTTTTTTTTTTTTGTTAATGAAATTGCAAGATGTAATTAAGAGATCAAATGTTGGACAGGGAAAATCTAGTTCGGTTTTATTGGTCCATAATTCGTACGATAATCTCGATAATATGAGTATATTTAATTTCACGTGGAATTTGATTCAAATTTGTCAATTGTGAAAAATATTCAAAGTATTTTCTATCATGACGATCGTCATTTCCCATTTTCATTCGTTAGAAACGCGGTCAGAAATTTTAGAATATCCAACCACCAAAGTGTCATCCCCCGATGAATAATAATATTATTCATCAGTAATATTATTTTGAAATAATTGTAATATAATATTAATATTAATATTAATATATTGTATAATATTAATATTAATATATTGTATAATATTAATATTAATATACTGTGTAATATTAATATTAATATATTGTATAATATTAATATTAATATTAATATATTGTATAATATTAATATTAATATTAATATATTACATAATATTAATATTATCACGAAAGATTCGTAGCATCGAGAAATTTAAAACATCATGAAACGCACTATCTTCTTCGACGATCGAGAAACGCAGCTGACCTAACGGTACCACTCGCAACGAAATCATCGTAAAAACGATTATTCGTGTTTGATTTCTCGATAGAATCGCGCGAGGATGGAGGAGTGAGGGGCACGTCTAATTATGGTCGGACCAAACCCAGTTCAAGAGCGTCTCGTGTCAGCGTCTTGCGGCTGACCTGCCTGTCGATTAAACCCGGAATTCCGATCTAATTGGGATTAGACTTGCGGACTACTCCTTCATTTTCCATTCGTCATCGTTCCAATGCTTTCTCGTCTCGTTTCCTTTCATCGTGAACCACCTTTTTTTTCGTTTCTCTTGCCTACCTCCGTCGCTTGCTATGCTTACGATGCTTCACGCCTGCGTCAACAATTTCTGCTTCGGTCAATTAACGTCACGTCCACGTGTGTAGCTTTTCTCAATACTCACTCTACCACGGTTACAAAAGAAAATTTTGCTATTGTATTGTAACTATGCTGACTTGACCCGTTGCACACGACTCGTCCTCTGCAACACATCATAATCAAATTTAACTAAAATTTTTATACAATATTAATATTACAATAAATTTTAAATAAAATTTTTGATAACTTCTAATTGTAACGAACGTAGGTTGTATGTAGTAGCGTGTTGTATGACATAATACAACTGAACGTAAGAGGTATAATAAAATTTCAAATGAAGAAATTCTCGTGAGCAGTCGTGAGTCAGTTGACGCTCATTATCATCGAATACATTCATCGTCATCAAATTAATTATAATCGGATGATTCGGGGTAATTCATACAAACTAAACTTCTTATTGCTTTATGTGACGAAAGTTTTATGAAATGGCGAAGAAAATATTTCAGATAATTAAAAATTATGTATTATGAACTTCTATATACTTGGTGATTATTTTAAACTTGGCGAAGTCACACGCTAGAAAAATATAGTCGACGAAAATTTCACTTAAACTGCTAAATAATTGTATTTAAATAGGATAATGATGATCATTTTCAACGCTACATCATTTTATTTATTTAAAAAAAATACTTCCGAGGGCAAAAGAGTCAAAGCATCTCAAAACTCATCAAGATTGCAATTTAATTTTCGAGTAAAAGTGAATCGAAACAATGTACGTTCCGTCAAATGCGGCGATAAAAAAAGAAATAGGCGATAACAGACAAAAAAACGTAAAAAACCGTGAGAAGGCCAGGAGTTTTAAAGCAAAGTCTCATTTCGTTCGCCGAAATGTATCGGCTGTCATCGCTGACGATGAGGGAAAAACAGCTCGGTTTAGATCGGCCCGGCTCGTTACCGGTTGAGAGACGCTGTCAGAGAACGATGGGACAGATAATCATTTTGGCTCATCGTGCGTGTCCGATGCGTTAAAAGAATGAATAGGATTCGGTCCGCTGGTGATTTATTGCCGATGGTGCCGACAGGTTCGATTTAACGTCAGATCTTGTTGAACTTCTGTCAACGTTCGGCTGTTGGCTACAAAATTCTTGGTTATGTATCGTGCAAACATATCTTCTTCAGAAAGGTTGCGTTGTTCGAGTTTTCTTTTCTTTCTTTGCTTGCTTCGTTTCGTTGCTGTTAGATTCTTTCAACATTGGAATTACCAAAACATGGTAAAAATGGCCAATTATTATAATCTTCTTTAGAGTAGTTTTGCAGATTTATAATGTTACGTTATTAGTATTAAACTTTTTTCTATTGCCTAAATGAACTTCTGTCAACGTTCGGCTGTTGGCTACAAAATTCTTAGTTATGTATCGTGCAAACATAACTTCTTCAGAAAGGTTGCGTTGTTCGAGTTTTCTTTTCTTTCTTTGCTTGCTTCGTTTCGTTGCTGTTAGATTCTTTCAACATTGGAATTACCAAAAAATGGTAAAAATGGCCAATTATTATAATCTTCTTTAGAGTAGTTTTGCAGATTTATAATGTTACGTTATTAGTATTAAACTTTTTTCTATTGCCTAAATGAACTTCTGTCAACGTTCGGCTGTTGGTTACAAAATTCTTGGTTATGTATCGTGCAAACATATCTTCTTCAGAAAGGTTGCGTTGTTCGAGTTTTCTTTTCTTTCTTTGCTTGCTTCGTTTCGTTGCTGTTAGATTCTTTCAACATTGGAATTACCAAAACATGGTAAAAATGGCCAATTATTATAATCTTCTTTAGAGTAGTTTTGCAGATTTATAATGTTACGTTATTAGTATTAAACTTTTTTCTATTGCCTAAATGAACTTCTGTCAACGTTCGGCTGTTGGTTACAAAATTCTTAGTTATGTATCGTGCAAACATAACTTCTTCAGAAAGATTGCGTTGTTCGAGTTTTCTTTTCTTTCTTTGCTTTAGCGCATAATATTGCATAGATTATTAGGCTCAGAGGTTCCGTTGCTGTTAGATTGTTTTAACACTGGAATTACTAAAAATGGTAAAAATGGCCAATTATTATAATTATTATAATTTTTTTTAGAATAGTTTTGCAGATTTATAATGTTACGTTATTAGTATTAAACTTTTTTCTATTACTTAAATTCTATGCTTCTTCGATTCAATTTCTATACTTTAGTCGTCGGTAGTTTTTAGTGTTGAGTAAGTAAGAATATTTTCAACATGATCTTGGAATGTCAAATCTGCATTTGAAGTTTTTTCTTTTGTCTCGAGTCTTCTGCATTCATAAAATATAGAATGGGCCAAAAGTTTCCTCCCACCTTTCTTTTCTTTTTTCAATAAAACATCGAAATATAAGAAAAAACCAATTTTATTAATTTTCAAACATGAACTTAAATTAAAAAAAAAAAGCGTACCTTGAAAACAGAAAAGCTTTGCAATAAATTACACAAACTTTTATCCGTATTATATATTATATATTTTACAAAGAGTCTTTCAAATCTGTAAGAAAATACACTGTTTCGCATCTGTAAAATTTCCTCACAGAACGGATATTATAAATTGGCCACTTTTGATCATTTGGTAAATAGTTCTCAGTGTCAAGGAATTGACGATTCAAATCAATTGCGAAGGAGAGCGACTCGGAAAGCAAGTTTTGAACTTGGCTTTAGCCCTGGTGTTTCCGTGGTAAATGGATCGATTCGAAGACACGGCTGCTCTGCTCCACCGCTGCCATTAGATGGTACCCGAGGACCAAGATTTACGAGGGAAAATATGATCGCGCCATGTACGGCGTAATTGCTACTATTTTGTAATATGGTCGTTGTGCGTTGCACGTGGCTCGCCGCGGCTCACCAGAGGACTTACGACTTAAAATAATATTGCTAGCTATTTATAAAACGTGTAGTTGGCATTATCTCGAATCTCACGGCAACACAATTACCGAGGGCCAAAGCAGACAACACAGTGCGCAATAAATTAATAGCCTTGGCGCAGACTCGTTAATTCAATCTGCTCCATTGTGGGCCGTGGCCTGTGCTCCGAGTCGCGTCTCTAAAAAAAAAAAAAAAAAAAAAAAAAGGAAAAAGAAAAAGAAACTGGAAAAACGACGAATAAGAATAATTGAAAAAAGAGGTTTGTTAACCTCTTGCGCTCGCACGTCGAGAATTTTTTGTCCGAAAATTGCAACATTTTCTCAGTTTCCAAGCATACAAACATATTTAGTATTTATAATCCAGGTATTTGTTATTATAGTATTTAATATATAAACGTATTTAGTATTTATAACCCAGGCAAAGCAAATAATAAATTCATTACTTGTCAATAATTTCTGTCCAATGACAATCGTACCGAGGAGTTTAAAAAAGAAAGCGACGAATTATTATTGTGTACGGTGCACAGTCACTCGTTATGGTCCGCAGTCCAAAACTTTCTATACTTTGTGTTAGAAAATGACCCAGGCGATATTTTTTTCTTTTTTTTCTTTTTTATCGTTGGCTCTGTCTCGAAGTCTTCCTGCACCGAGCAAATCTCTAGCTTCATTGTGCTTGCTGATTGGCCGCCAATGGAGTGTCTTCTATTTAGAAAATTAATGCCCCGGCCAGGGGTTTATTAAGGGGCAATCAGTAGCGAATAAGGACTCAATCGGAGAACAGTTAATAAGTATCGGTGGATTGAGATTTCAGAGTCGCGTCGCAATTAGCGATTTCTCTTCTCAGACGAGACTATGATCAAAGTTTCCGTGCATCGCGATTAAATCAAGGTGGGGTCGATCATTGTGGAAGAAAAAAAAAAATCGCCTAACGCCCGTGTCGACGTTCGTACGTTCGTACTTTCTCTTCGGATAATAAATCGGTTGTTCTGAATTTTCTACATTCTTAGTTTCTTGCAAATCAAGAGAGAGAGAGAGAGAGAGAGGAGAAATTACTCGATCTTTAATCACCACTTATGTCAGAGCGACAGAACCCTAATCTGAAATTCACCAAGGCACTTTGCAAAGCCTGTTAACTCGCCCGTTCGTAAGCGACGAAAGTCGACGGCACCGTGGACGTCATTAAGCCGGAACAATCAGCAACACATCGGGACTCGATCGGCATTGGGACACGGTCGGCCACACGCGGTCAATCGGGATCCCAGATGGCCGCGAGAGGTGGCCTGTTGGTGGCTCCACAGGGAAAAGATGCACGGACGAACCGTTATCCTGGATCCTAGAAGAAGGTGCAACAGCTCTTTAAAGACGAGTCCACACTGTGTAACGAAACAATGTTCTTTTTTTTTATATATATATGTATTTGCAACACAGTTCTGTAAATTTTACAGGAATAACTCGTTCAAACTACACACGTTTACGCTGTTACACGTGTAATGAAATGCTAGAGTGTCAAAAGCACAAACTGACAGTGACAGAGAAAAATTAAAGTAATTCAAAATGATGTAACTTTAAAGTCGAAACGATGTTAAAGTCAAAATGATGTAACGTATAAAGTCTTGTAAGGTGGGCAAATCAGGATACTTTTTTGTTCTTGTCATTCTGAAGATCCAGATTTTTTCCCCACCATTTTATCGAACTTTGGACATTGTTAGGATTTCTTGAATTTCTGTCGTTGAGTCCCGATATTCAAAGTGGTGGAAAAAAAAATCGTACAGTTTCGCAAGTCTCGAGAGTTCGTTCCAAAGAGAAAACATCAATCTTTAAGACCACGATGACTTTAGTGAAAAAAAAAAAAAAAATATGCTAATCTTCGGAAAGAAAGAATCCACGACTGTCAAAGTAGAGATTTTACACCTTGCAATTATATCAATTTAAATTGTCATTTAAAAATCATAATTTTTTCATTTTCGTTGGTTATCACTGCATGTACGAATACACCAAAAAAATATTATAGAACAATATTAATATAATTAATATGTAATATAGAAGAATATTATAAAATATTGGAGAATTCCGTTGGTTATCACTGCATGTACGATTACACCGAAAAAATATTATACAACAATATTAATATAATTAATATATAATATAGAAGAATATTATAAAATATTAGAGAATTTCGTTGGTTATCACTGCATGTACGAATACACCGAAAAAATATTATAGAACAATATTAATATAATTAATATATAATATAGAAGAATATTATAAAATATTAGAGAATTTCGTTATCACTGCATGTACGAATACACCGTAAAAATATTATAGAACAATATTAATATGATTAATATGTAATGTAGAAGAATATTAATATAAAATATTAGAGAATCTTGCCAGGTAGACGTGATAAATCACAGTGAAAAATTTGGACAAAGTTTCTCTCTTTCGTTTCTAACGAATTATGTAACTTTGATGTGTAACGTGTTTTGCTGTAGTGTGGATTAGGCTTAAGTGTGGTACGGCGTGCCACGTCCTATGGAGGTTACGAAGCGCGCTCGCAATGCGCTCTCCTGCATCCGTGCGCGCGATATCGTCGACCACACCCAGCTTCTCTCGCTCTCTCGTTTCAGAACGATGGAGAGAAACGAGGGCTGAAGTTCTCAGGTATCGTGGCATCGATGGATTTGCATCCACAGTTTGTTCCACTTGCTCGCGATACAGCCGCCTCAATGGCGGAGAAAAATGTGACTCGAGCTGCACGACCGCCGTTTCCTTCTCTCCACTCTCCCCCTTGTTCACATTGTTCACGCTGCTGAATTCACTTTTAAAGAAGGAAACGAATCTTTCAAATTGCTGATCTCTGAAATTTTTTACCTTTTATATTTTATATTTTATAATCTGTCGCAGTGATCGATGCTACGATGTCAGTCAGAAATCGTTGGGATTTTTCTAGATTAAATTAAAAAAGAAATAATTGAGAAGGCTTTTAATAATCACTTTTAAAGAAACTTCTTTTAAATTTCGAATTTTAAATCTTCCAAATTTTATAATCTGTCGCAGTGTTCATGATCTATGCTACAATGTCAGAAATCGTTAGGATTTTTCTAGATTAAATTGAAAAAGAGAAGGCTTCCGAAATCACTTTTAAAGAAACTATTCTTTTAAACTTCGAATTTTAAATCTTTCAAATTTTATATATTTCTGTCGCAGTGATCTATGCTACACTGTAAGAAATCGTTGGAACCTTTCGTTGAGAAGGGTTCTGAAATCACTTTTAAAGAAAGAAACGAATCTTCTAAATTTCGAATTTTAAATCTTTCAAATTCTTCTGAATTAAATTTCATAATTTGTGTGCTACAATGTCAGAGATCGTTGGAACTTTCGGAAAGATGGAGAAAGGGCCGTAGGTGTTTTTTGTTTCGCAAAGATGGAGCAAGGTTGGCAACAGCGAGCTGCTGTGAAAGTGAAGAGAGTGAGTGGTTCGCGAATGTGTAGGAGGACAAAGTCGCGAGAACAGGAATAGAATTGTATTAATTTCAAATTGCATCAGTTTCAAATTTTGTTAATATGGAATAGTATTAATTTTGAAATTCATGGTATCTCCTTTTGCGAACATTTGGAATCTTTTGCTGGCATTTTTAACTAGAGTGAATATATTATGGTATATTAGAACAACTTTAACGGTTCGCTAACTTTTTGACATACGAGTGACGTATCTTATGAAATATTAATATCTGCACGACTTAATAATCTGATTGACACAAGATAACGCCAAGAGCGATAAAAAATTTACAATCACATAGTATCTAGATTAAATTGAAAAAAAAAAATTAAGAAGAGTTCTGAAATCACTTTTAAAGAAAGAAACGAATCTCTTTTAAATTTCGAATTTTAAATCTTTTAAATTTTCGGCTTCCAGTAGCCTCACTTGGAAAGGGGGATGAGAGGATGGTTAAAAACTATTTTTTTTTGTTTTTTGGGTCTCATTTTTATAATCCTCTAAAAAGTTTACGTTTCCTTTTTGTTTCACATCTTTTACTTTTGCAAGTGAAGAGCAAAAAATAAATGTCAACGTCAAAAAATTGATATGAAAGGGGTAACATCATGCCTAGTCACCCCTGTAATATACATTATATATATACTTTATTTCTTAATATTTTTTATTGTCTCTTCTCTCTTTTATTATATAAAAAACTAGCAAAGCTATCCATTCTGAGAATGGGATCTAGTGTGTTTTTTTAGTGTTTATTACATCTGTTTAATCGTAAACGCTATACAAAATTTTTTGGACACAAGTAACTCATATAACATTTACTACTTAAAATACCTATATGTATACATAACCAAGTCGTAAATCCTCCATAAAACACAATTATGCATTTATTTCTCACGTTTAAGCTCTAACCGAACACTTATAATTTTCTTAACATTTTCTGAAAAGAGGGATTCGAAAAATAACTAAAATTCTTTTATATATATAATGATAAGTTTATAAAAATCAACGTGTGGGTCATTTAAAAAGCGTGGGTCAGTGTCTGACCCGCGGGTCATAGGTTCGCCATCATTGACCTAGTGTTAAAATTCTTTCTTTCACTTTTCGGAGTGTCAGAATGACTTAATAATAATAATAATAATAACAATAAAACTTCCGGTATACTCCTCGAAGAGTCGGTCACGTTGGATGAAATAAAAAAAAATGAAGTCGCCCTGCTGGAAACACCGTTAAGCTATTCAGTATCTTCGTATCGCGAGCGATAAATCGCGAAACAAACCAAAGGAGACGAGAACGTATGTATAAATTTCACGAAGTGCGCACGCTGTCGTAAATCCTGGTGCGGAAAACACGCCCGCCTCTCTTCATTATGAAAGGATAAGGAGTATCCTAGCCTTTAACGTTCTGAAGAATTCCCGGTTCGTCATTTTTCCACCATCGCTGTTCAAGAGTCTACTTACACCGTGTTTTTACGCATCGCAAGACCGTTTCTTTCGTTCTTACTTGTCATAATGGACCGATAGGAAAGGCGTAGTATGTACACACTGTACGTACGTACACGAAACACGCAATCTTGCGTTTCCTTTTTGCTCGACGTATGAAACACGCGCGTCGAAATGTTAGAGCCGTGGTAAAGTTTATCCTTCTCGCTTGCAAAAGAACTGTTTACGGTCGACTACGTGTGCTCGCGAGAAAGTTCCGGCGATCTGTGCGAAATAGATAACGCCGGTCGCGGTTCGTATCTGTTCCGACTTTCTGAAATACGAAATACTTCTTCTGTTTCTCTTTTTTTTTTCTTTTTTTTTTTTTTTGTTACTATCCGTACTCATTTACTTTTGGAGTTTCATTTGTTTCCGGAGGATTACACGATTACGATCAATTATGCTAGTATAGATTAGATACAATATTACACATACAATATGTGATAAAAGATCGACAAAGTCTCAAGAAACAGACGTAAAGAATTGTAGTGTGTTTTTTTATATACCAGGGATCGTTTAGGTTCGATCTTAAATCTTCTTTGATATATCGAAGTTGTAGCTTTATGTAGATATTCAGAGCAGTTCAGTATTATATACTAGTATATAAGTATTATATAAGTCTTAGTATATTCAGTATTATATCGAATTGTTAGTAATAAGCCAGGAATGTCACAACACATGAGAGACAAGAGTGTCAAATATATGTATATTCATTAGGTTTCCTTTCGTTAGTACGAATTGAGAAAAATTCGCCAGACAGAATTCATAGAGAAACGAAAGTCAATTGAAAATTTGTTGTAATTAGTTGCCGGTTTACATAATTGCATAGAAACACGTGTCGCGCGCTTGTTTGTTAGACATGGCGTTCAAGATTCAGCAGATTTCGCAGAAAAATTCACTGACATTCTCACGCCCATGCTTCGTTGTGTAACATCATGCTATATTAGTTTTCAACGATAGAGCAGCTCGAACTGGTGAATGGTGAAGAGCGTACACCTTTCAGCTCTCCTTCCAGCTCGCAGTTTCGTCTCGCCTTGAACTTTGAGTGATTTCACATTGAACTTTGGATTCTTTTTTTTTTTTTTTTACAATTTACATTTTACAAAATTTCTTTCGTAGACAAACGTATTGACTGTATTCAGCTAAATAAAAACTTACCTACTAGTTGGTTAATAATAAACTTAGGAAAGAACTCATTCATATATATTTTTATATTATTGATACTTTTAATCGCAGTCAAAAAATTATTAAAAATATAAATTAAATTGATCAGAAATTGTTACAAATGATTCCCTATAAAATATGAATGTAACAATATATACACTCTCGCGCTGGATGAAACAAGGAAAGAGAAGGAATTGCAACAAGTGTCTACTTACTCCGAAACCGCATAAAACACACACACATACACACATATATATATATATATTAAAAATTCATCCTCCCGTTTCCATGGATCTTCTCGGTGGCAAGAAATCTCTATCCGAGCCGCCAGTGACAACTGGGAAAGGTCGCTGATTCACTATCTCCCACGGTGGACTGATTCCCTAGAATTCGTTGAAATTCCCTCCGTGAGATCGCAAATCTCGTCGCTCATTCGGCCGCGACGAACGTGACTGCCTGCCTGTTTTATTGAAATTAAGCCGGCGTTTCAGCTCCGGGTGACTCCGTCAGACTTCCAGCTCGAATTCACCACTGATATATTATCGATAAGTCGACATCGGGGCATTCGCGCGTGGGAGATCGCCGCGATGCCGGTAACACACCGACGGCCTGCCACGCCCCGCACAATTGCCAAGAAGTCGAGGCGGTAAATCAGCCGTGAAACCGAGATCCCAAGAATAGCCAATTCCCCGTTGTCGCGTCCAAATCCTCGAGATCATGTTCATCTTGTCGACGATGGAACAATAGTTGATTAACAGAACTCTTGTTCGATTGGAAATATATATCAGTCTCGTGACGCGCGAGCCAATTAACTCCTTGCGCTGGCAACTGATTGCGGACCGTAACGAGTGACCGAACCGTATAACAATAATTCGTCGCTTTCTTTTTGAACTCGTCGGTATGATATCATTTGATAGAAATTATCGAGAAGTAATAAATTTATTATCTGTTTTTGTTTTACTTAAATATACTTAAGCATACTTAAAAACTGAGAAAATATTACAATTTTGGAGGTTAACTCCTTGCGCCGGCAACTGATTGCGGACTGTAACGAGTGACCGAACCGTATAACAATAATTCGTCGCTTTCTTTTTGAACTCGTCGGTATGATAGAAATTATCGAGAAGTAATAAATTTATTATTTGTTTTTGTTTTACTTAAATATACTTAAATATACTTAAAACTGAGAAAATATTCCAATTTTGGAGGTTAACTCCTTGCGCCGGCAACTGATTGCGGACCATAACGAGTGACCGAACCGTATACAATATTTCGTAGCTTTCTTTTTGAACTCGTCGGTATGATATCATTTGATAGAAATTATCGAGAAGTAATAAATTTATTATTTGTTTTTGTTTTACTTAAATATACTTAAATATACTTAAAACTGAGAAAATATTCCAATTTTGGAGGTTAACTCCTTGCGCTGGCAACTGATTGCGGACCATAACGAGTGACCGAACCGTATACAATATTTCGTCGCTTTCTTTTTGAACTCGTCGGTACGATATCACTGGATAGAAATTATTAAGAAGTAATAAACCTATCGTTTTGCCTGGGTTACATTAAAATATATTTAAGACTGAGAAAATGTCGCAGTTTGGGGCAAAAAATTCTCGACGTGTCCCACGTTATTCCAACGCAAGAGGTTAAGAAACGGGAATCAATTTCGGTGGGTGACCGTGTATCTTCATTATCTCTCTCGGCCGAGTCGCGCGCGATCATTGATCATCATTTCCAGATTTGTTTGTTCCTTGACGAAGCGTCTCGGCTGGGAGTCGAAGCTTTTATCACCATCGATCACGCGTCCTCTCCACCAAACTTCGAACGCGCTTGCTCAAAAATCTCCATACGCCTGCATTGTACGTTGGAGTAGAGAGGAGACTCTTCGTCTCAGATGTATGTATGTCTCTGTTCGACACTCGAAAGGTATCCGCGTTTAGGAAGTTGAAGAAGAAAGTAGTCAGCGAATAATTCTCTCAGGACCGAGGTCGCGAGCAGCAGCCCCCCGTCACAGAAGATAGCGTATCAGCAGCCGGCGAAGGTGAAAAATGCGTCGGAGACGGTGTTACGACCTGGGTGTGGCGCACAGCCGACGCGCGGAGATCTCTCGCATATGTGTAACCGAAGGAACGGCGTGCCAGTGCTCTCTCTCTCTCTCTCTCTCTCTCTCTCTCTCTCTCTCTCCCCTGGCGTTCGCGTGTCCGGGAGAGTGTGGAGAACCGGGCGAAAGCACCAGGCCAACCGCGAACGTTACCGCGCGGCTTATCCCTTATATCCATGAGAAATACGGGCAGACGTTACGCAATCGTGTACTTCCAGTATTATGTACCGTGCTTTCTTTTCTCTCAGCCGCGGAACGTTTCGGTGAACGTATGTATATATGTACGCGCTTCAAGTGCCGCGTCTATCAAATTTGGCGAACCACGTTGGACGCACAAACGAAGGTTCTGCTTCGTGCTTTAAGGATACGAATATTGTTTGAAGAAAATTGTCGAAGAGTCAAAAAATATATAATTTTAGATATCTTACGTATCTCCCACGTCGTGTACCATTTCTGATATCTTGGGTTAGTTTGTTCATTCGACATGAACATTTTTAATATGAACAAAGTGACTTCTCTGTCTTTCTGGTCTCCACGTTTGTTGCAGTAGTAAATGAATTTGAAGCTCTCAAAGAGCCAAAAAATATATAATTTTAAGTATCTTACGTATCTGCCAAACTTCGCATCATGTACCATTTCTAGTATCTTGAGATAGTTTATTCATTTGGTATAAACAAAGTCACTTCTCTGTTGCATAGTATATTTTCTGGTTTCCGCGTATATCATTATAATAAATGAATTTCAAACTCTCAAAGAGCCAAAAAATATATATAATTTTAGCTCCATTTTAGCCGTGTACCGTGTACCATTTCTAGTACTTTAGTATAGTTCACTCCCAAACGAGCACGCCAAGACGAAACGGAACGTCACGAAAATTAATTAAAAGCATTCCAGACTTCGAAAGTTCGATAATTTAAAAAACACTCGCGTGAAAATCCTACGTCGCACTGGGAATTTTCTAAATTCGTCGAGAAAACTTCCTTCCAAGAATCAGTCCCACGATCCTTCCAAATCGAGATTCTCGACACTTGGAGCGACGAAACGAGCCCTCTCGATACAGTCGAAAATCTCGACTTTCTTTTCATACTCTCGTCTATAAAGCCTATAAATCTTGACTTTCTTGTTGATCGTGGCTGATCTCATCGTTCGTCTGACCCACCCATCGTTGCCTCTCCATCTTTGGACGATGGAAAAAGCTTTCGTCCTCTCGTTTCTCTCGTGGCCATTTCGTTCGGTTGGTAGCCGGTTCGTCGACTTCCCGGCGAGAGACCGCGCATTTTAATGAATATTACGCACGCACGCGATGCATCCTGCTCCTCGAGTCGCTTCCGATCGCCCTCGCCGGGATCGGTTGCTGGATCGCGGCCGATAATTCATCGTTAATCAAACGGAATCTGCTCGGTCCTCCAAGGACGTCGAACGAAACCGAAAAGAAGTCGCTGCGTGCGTGTCACACGATATACCGAAACGTCCTTCGTCGTTTCATTAATTAAACGCCCCGTGGTGGCCATTGCGTTTTTTCGTTACTTTTTGCTTTTCGTTTATTTAACTTCTTTCTTTTTCTTAGATAGCTTCTTACCATGTGAATCGAATCGGCCATTATATCGAGCAAATTGTGAAACAATGGGCTTAAAATCTTGTGCAATAACATTCACGGTTACATTTTTCTCACGTGATACTCTGACCGTCAATTAAACCATCCACGCCGATCAGAAAACGAAATTGCAGATTCGTTTCCACGGCGAGATGCAATTTGAACGTCTCGAGTAACAAGGTCGATTATAAGGTTTGCGGCAGATTCGCGAGAAGATTTCGCGTGTTTTAAGGATTCGTAATTTACATTCTCGGCGATCAGTTTTTCGTGGAATTTTTATCTCGAACTTTGACCCGCTTGTTTCGCCAGTAGAAATCGGCACGGAGAAACGAAGCAGCGTCTGTGTCTTTCGACAAAGAGAAACGATTGTTAAATCTCCTTTCAGTCGAATTAACCCGTCGATCGAGCAACGAACGTGCATTTCTGGTGCCCGTTAGTGAGAACCGGAAAAACCACAGATTCACGAAGGATAGTTTTCCTCGGCGAATAGCCACGTCCTTTCCCGTCACGCGAGCATTGCTCGGCGGCCAATTACGAGCGATTAATCGAGTCGTCCGGCGGTAAAGAAAAAAAANAAAAAAAAAAAAAAGAAACGAAAAGAAAAAACTGAGAAACCCGTCTATGACGAATGAACGCGATGAACCTCCCGTCTTGGGAATCGCGAGATGGCTTCGTTCGTTTCACGACCAGTTCTCCGCCTTATTCAGAGTTTCAGGAAGCTTGAAAGACACAGCAGAGAACAAGGGACGAGAGAGAAATGGAATTAACAATTTTCATCGGGCAGAAAATTGAACGACAGAGGCAACGGATAACCTTGACAATTCGAAACACCCTGATCTTCCTCGGTTCGTTCGGACAGTTAAATACCACCGATAAATTTTCCACCAAGAACCTCCTTAGGCCAGCTGCGGAACGCGTCGTCCGTAATCGTTTGTGGCGATTGTGACCGCTTGGGTCACAATCGCTAATGATGAGAGGGCGGGAGAGAAAGAGAGAAGTGTGCGCCGTCTGAAGAAAAGGATTCATCATATCTCACAGCATTCTCCTTCATTCGAGAGCGACAGAGAAATTCAGGCTGCGTCAATATAAATAAATAAATATAAATAAATTAAGTAATATTTAAGTAAAATTATTAGATACAAATAAATATAAATAAATTAAATATAATATATAAATAAATTAAGTAATATAAAATTATTAAACATAAATAAATAAATAAATTAAGTGATATAAAATTATTAAATAAATATAAATAAATATAAATAAATTAAATATAATATAACCTAATATAATAATATAATATATTTAATTTAATTAAATATAAATAAATTAAATAATATAAAATCAAAATTAATAATTCTATTCAACATGTATATGTATATTAAATAATCATATCGAATTCGAGCTGGAACACCTCGAATTATTACTAACAATATTATATTTATTACATTTTATAAACAAATATTATATTTATTACATTTTATAAATTTATATATAAGATAAAAGAATATAAATAGTCTTCTATTAT
Organism: Frieseomelitta varia; assembly: GCF_011392965.1. Lineage (NCBI taxonomy): Eukaryota > Metazoa > Arthropoda > Insecta > Hymenoptera > Apidae > Frieseomelitta > Frieseomelitta varia. The sequence continues at coordinate 183,327 of NW_025110273.1, read as the reverse complement.
ATTCTAAATTAAATCCTGAAACCAATTCTGATTCACCTTCAATTAAAAATTCGATTTAAATCAATTAATAAACTAACAATAAATATAAAATACAGAGGATATAAAGAAAGTGGAAAATTTTAAATTCATTCGATAAAAAGTTAAATCAATTTAAAATTACCGTCCGAAGAAAAGGATTCGCAGCATCCTCCTTCATTCAAAGGCGACAGAGAAAGGGGATAAATTCAGGCTGCGTCTTAGCCAATGAATAGAAGGAATCCAACGGGGTATTCAGGAACGCAATCGGCTTTACGAGCGCTGCGTTCGGCTTCCGGAATTTTTCTATCCCTTCCGGCGAATCCTCGCCTCCCGCCTCGCCTTGCCCCCGCGAATTTACAGTTATTCTTCGAGATGTACACGCGTCACGGGTGCGGTTCGTTCTCTCTTTCTTTCTTTCCCCCGTGCGAGTCGAAGATCGTCTCTCGGTACGAGAGTCTTCTGATTCCTATGGATTTTTTCCATTCCACGGGACGAGAGAAGGCGCGGTTCGAGCCGACGATTCGTTCGGATTTTCGTCGTTCATCTCCCGCGTGCGATTAGCTATTTACGCGACCCGTTATCTCGGCGAGCACCGCGAGAGAGTCTGAATCGTACGTGCATAGCAGCAAGGTTGTTCCCTGTCTTTTGATGAAAGCTTCGATCAGAAGAGAGGGTGGGAGAGAGAGGAAGAAAGAGAGAGGAGAATATTCCTGGACGGTTTGTCAGACGGGGAAAGGCTGGCGATTTACAGTTAACTTGGCCAGATATGCGGCTGGAGGGCGTGTTTTTACAGAAAAACAGGCGTGGGTAATGCCGTCATTTTCCCGCGCAACCGTACGCGTACGCCGTACGACGTCTCTCCAGGCGTCGGGGGATTAGGCGATTCGAAGAAGAAGAAAACCTCGCTTCCACAGGGGCTTCCCTTTCGATGATTTTCTGTTTAGCCCCGGCCGTTCAACGGGGAATGATTTATACGATGACGTCGGTAAAAAAGCCGCGAGTCTTTCAATTTCAGTCTTTTAACGCGAAGCGTTAACGCGCGCGCGCGCATCCCGCGGTGATTGAAGCAGTTACGAGCGGTTGAGTAATTGCGTTCCGCCGACGTTGGTGGCTGACATTCGCGTCTTTCAGCGAGGATTCACGTTCTGTATTGATTGATTTTCTTTTTTTTTTTTTTTCATTTAAAACGTAATTCAGTACTCGTTAAATTATAAATTATATCCGTTGCAAGGGACTGGTTTTGTATCTCAATCCATGAACAGAGAGACCTGCATGCTTTAATTAATTATCGCAAGACTGGAGAGAAATTTTACTCTTTTACGTGACTTTTGTGTCGTTCGTTCGACGAAATTCTTTGACGAAGAGAGAGAAAGAGAGAGAGAGAACTCTTGTCCTTTCGTTTCCTTGATGAGACCCTCTTTTTCACTCGATCCGACTCGTCGTTACGTTGTCGTGCATTAACATCATCACCGGGGGCCATCGAAGTGGACAGCTCCCTCTCTCTCTCTCTCTCTCTCTCTCTCTCTCTCTCTCTCTTTCGCTCAAGTAGCCGAGTGGCTGCCCCAGCCGCAACCGTTAATCGCGAAAATCATCTGGCCTCTCACAGGTGTTCACCGTCTCTTGCCTTTTTCTTCTTCCGCGCAGCTCGACCTTCGACCCTGGATCGCTGGACCCAGACCAGGCAGGCACCTCGATCACTCGAAACACTCGTCTCGTTGTGTCTACCGCCATTACTTACCATTGCCTCATTATTGCATTGGGAAGATATTTGCTCGAATTACCCTCGATCGAAAGGCGACATGGAAATGCGTGGTGGATCGTTTGAGGGGAAAACGAACATCTTTGCGCCGCTAGCTCGAAATTCGGCGAACCGAATTTTGACACGCATGTTGTCGCTTCCGCATATACAGCACATATATCTTTTCTTCTGGTTTGCATTTTTTCCCTTTGTGGAAATAAAAGAGCATTGAACGCCGAGAATACTGCTTCTTTCGCTCCATATTGACAATTAAATATTGCTGAATAATGTAAAAATATAAACCTCTTAGAGAGACACAGAGATACTGAGTAAAGATTGTTTCAAATAATCGTTCCTTGTTACCCGCAAAATACGAAATTACTTTTTACTCGATCGATAATTGACATGAGATTTTTGAATTGGCTCACAGCTCGTGTTAGACGAGTCCAAAACGAATTTTTTGGACGATTATTTACGAATAATTTTAACACTTTTGCGACGCTTACGTCAAAAAATATAAATTTATATTATTTACATGAATATGTACATATAAATAAATATCATGAGAATGATATAAATATATTATTATAAATATAATATAATATAATATGTAAATGTAAATATAATAAATAAATATATTATTATAAATATAATATCTACATTGATAGTTTTAATGGTTGCATTTTTACTGCTGCTATCTGCAAATAATATTGTAAATTCCAAGGCCGAATTTAGTACAAGTAACCCAACGAAAAAGTGTCAACGCCGTAACTTTTCCTCTCGACGATACGATGCTAAAGAATATCTCACGTAACATAACACACATACCAATTTTAATTTTCTCTTCTCAAAATATAACAAATATACACAGGCGCGTTAAACGTGATTTCACGGTAAAGACGAAAGCAAATTTCATCGTCAGTTTCCGCGCACGTGATTTTAAATTACCGGCAGAACAAGAAACAAAATTTCTGACTCCTAAATGTACAAATTATTTGTTTCGCTCGAGGAAACAAATTTCTTGGTCACGTTTCAGTTTCCGAGCAGCGAGTGGAACGTCCCCGTGAATTTTCGCAAACCTCTAGCAAAAAACGAAGTTGATTGGCGGGTATGGAGAAAAAATTTCTCTTTAATGCGCGGATTTCGTGACGCGGAATCTTTTTTTCCTATAATTAACCTCTTGCGCTGGAATGACGTGCCACGCACGTCGAGAATTTTTTGTTTGTCAGCAAAATTGTAATATTTTCTCAGTTTTAAGTATATTTAAGTAAAACAAAATAGGCAAAAACAAATAATAAATTTATCACTTCTCGATAATTTCTATCAAATGATATCATGCCGACGAGTTCAAAAAGAAGGCGGCGAATTATTGTTATACGGTTCGGTCACTCGTTATGGTTCGCGATCGGTTGCCAGCGCAAGCGGTTAACCTCCAAAATTGTAATATTTTTTCAATTCTAAGTATATTCAAGTAAAACAAAATAGGCAAAACCAAATAATAAATTTATTACTTCTCGATAATTTCTATCAAATGATATCATACCGACGAGTTCAAAAAGAAAGCGACAAATTATTTGCAGTGTACGGTTCGGTCACTCGTTATGGTCCGCAATCAGTTGCCAGCGCAAGGGATTAACCTCCAAAATTGTAATATTTTCTCAGTTTTAAGTATATTTAAGTATATTTAAGTGAAACAAAAACAAATAATAAATTTACTACTTCTCGATAATTTCTATCATACCGACGAGTTCAAAAAGAAAGCGACGAATTATTGTATATGACTCGGTCACTCGTTATGGTCCGCAATCAGTTGCCAGCGCAAGTGGTTAAAACCGAACGACGATTTTCGAGCCTCGAAAGTCACGGAACCGCCGCGTGAAATCAGGAATAAATACCACGGGAACAGAATTCGCAATGAAACAGCCGTTTCGATCGTTTCAATTATTTTTTCGTTCATTCGCGTAAACGCACGAATGAACCTCCGTCCCGATATGGATCGATGCCAGGGGTCACGTTCCCCCGTGATCGAGAATCACGTACTATCTTCAAAGGATTCCGCGACCGCACAGTAATGCCAACGATGTGTTTGATGGGCGTCGTCAATTTCGCCGGCATTGAAGGTACATATCTCGAGAAAGAGGAAATTACTTTGCTTTCTCTTCTCTCTCTCTGTCTCTCTCTCTCTTTCTCTACATTTGAACTTTTCGACGATATATCGAATGGTATGCCTTATGGTGAACATTGTCTCAAATATTATAGCCGTATATGGTCGTTGATTTTAACCTCGACAACATCAAGGATTGTAACTATACTCTTCTCCGTAATTTTAACGAGTCACATCGATATTCAGACAATATTCAAACTGTCATAATTTTAGAAAATTGGAATTAGAATGTTATGATTTTAGAAATTTTAGAAAAAGAAATGGTATGTTAATAAATTGGAGTTTATTTCGAAGCTTGTAGCCTTTACTTTCGAAGCAAATTTTTGTAAAGAGTTTTATTTCAAAATGTTTTTATTTCACGCGACGGATGTGTAAGTGAAGAGAAAATGCTATAAATTATCGTAGTGTATAAAAATGTTGAAAAACTCTTTTCACGAATCTGTATCTGCTTCATGTAGGTCCGCGATTTTTTCTCCGTTCCATTGAGCTTTAAATATTAGACTTAGACAACAGACTATTTTTATGAAATCCTAACATTTTTGTCGTTGCATTCAAAGTTCAATAAATAACGAAAAAGAATTTCAGCGAATTGTTACAAAGGGGAAGCTTCAATCTTCAATTCACGAGAAAAATGTTTCATCGACTTTACGTACTATGACAATCATATAGCACTTTCGAAAAGAAAAAAACTTTCACTTTGTCATCTGGTACACAATGCATACACGAAAATATGTTAGAATAAAATAAACGATGCATTTTAAAAGTAGAGCCTCCGAAATTTAAAATGAGCCTCAATTCATTCTCTTTGCGAAATTACAACAGTTTCAATATTCAAGTGTCCGAATATCAATGGTATGCATTCTTATCGATTCTGAAACGATAAGACGCCCGATTACGATAGGTATCGCTATCGATCATCCTTCAAATACAATTTACTTCGCCATTGTACGTCGTTGATTCGCAATCCGGAGCATCGATAAGCTTTTCCTATCACGAATCGCTATTAACATTCGTTGCATCGGCCGAACGCAACGCGGCGTCTTTGAAGCGGTTGTCGGTTTGCTTCCTCGATCGTCATAATCACCTGATACCAGGCCCGATACATATTCAACGTGACTAGGAACACGACGGGTCTCTGTATATAGGAAGCACGGACACAGAGCAACGCGCGTTTAACCACTCACGCTGGCAACTGGATTGCGGACCATAACGAGTGACCGAACCGTATATAATAATTCGTCGCTTTCTTTTTCAACCCGTCGTTGTAACATCACTGGAAATTATCGAGAAGTAACAAATTTATTGTTTGTTTTTGCCTATTTTGTTTTACTTGAATATACTTAGAACTGAAAAAATATTACAATTTTGGAGGTTAACCCCTTGCGCTGGCAACTGATTGCGGACCATAACGAGTGACCGAACCGTACACTGCAAATAATTTGTCGTTTTCTTTTTGAACTCGTCGGTATGATATCATTTGATAGAAATTATCGAGAAGTGATAAATTTATTATTTGTTTTTGCCTATTTTGTTTTACTTGAATATACTTAGAACTGAGAAAATATTACAATTTTGGAAGTTAACCCCTTGCTCTGGCAACTGATTGCGGACCATAACGAGTGACCGAACCGTACACTGCAAATAATTTGTCGCTTTCTTTTTGAACTCGTCTGTATGATATCATTTGATAGAAATTATCGAGAAGTGATAAATTTATTATTTGTTTTTGCCTATTTTGGTTTACTTGAATATACTTAGAACTGAAAAAATATTACAATTTTGGAGGTTAACCCTTTGCGCTGGCAACTGATTGCGGACCATAACGAGTGACCGAACCGAGTACAATATTTCGTCGCTTTCTTTTTGAACTTGTCGGTATGATATCATTTGATAGAAATTATCGAGAAGTAATAAATTTATTATTTGTTTTTGTTTTATTTAATATACTTAAATATACTTAAAACTGAGAAAATATTACAATTTTGGAGGTTAACCCCTTCCGCTGGCAACTGATTACGGACCATAACGAGTAATCGAACCGTATAACAATAATTCGTCTCTTTCTTTTTCAACCCGTCGGTATGATATCACTAGATAGAAATTATCGAGAAGTAACAAACTTATTGTTTATTTTTGCCTATTTTGTTTTACTTAAATATACTTGAAACTGAGAAAATATTGCAATTTTGGGACAAAAGATTCTCGACGTGCGTGGCACGTCATTCCAACGCAAGAGGTTAAATTAGAAAACCCGATGCCTCGTTGGAAAACGGCTGGAGCGCCGTTTCGTAGAGATATTCGTTCGAAAAAACGTTTCGCGTAGAAAATGTGAACGCACCCAGTCGGTGGGTGGCGGCTGTTGTTGATTAATAATGCGCACGATGCACTCTCTTACCTCGCGCATAAATTACGTCCCACCGTGATGTTCTCGTGTTCGTCTCGATCGAAGACGTTTTGCCAGCGAATCGGTCCAGTTTGAAGATGCGAGATCCAGTTTTAGCAAGTCGTCTTCATTCATTTCATAGTAGTTGAACATTTCAGGAATTTCGTTCGGTGAGTTATGCTGTCTCGAATCTCTGCGATTTATGAAGATCTTTCTTGTTGGATCGGTCTGTTTTTACAATAGGAGATTTATTTTTGGTAGATGATGCTTATTCTCGTCGTATAATGAAACAAGTAGTGATAGGTTTTACGAATTTTATTCGGTAACTTCTATAAAATAAATTCGATAAATTAAATAATCTCAATCCTTCTCTGCGATTTATGAAGATCTCATTGGATCTCTGATAGCTCGAATCGGTCTAGTTCTAAGATACGAGGTGTAATTTCCATAGATAATCTTCGTTCATAGCCAACATATCACGTGAAAATAGTTGAACATTTCAGGAATCTCGTTCGATAACTCCTGCCGTAATTCAAACTATCTCAAACCTCTCACGACTTACGAAAAGACCTTATTACATCTCTGATAGTTATATCATTGGTATAAAACTGAGTTCTCAGTGGAGAAGAAATCTAATCAAAACCTCGAGCACAAGGTAGTCGAGCGTTTCTTCCTCTAATCGAAATCCGAAATGTGCAAACAGAATAAAACGGCGAGCTCACATTTCACCGTACAAAGGCGTGTACGTACGCGTCCTCTCCGTAGATTCGCGTTCATGTTCGTTAGGCAAAGCATACAAGCAGAGGGGAAAAGGACGGAGAAGGGCGACGAGGACAGGTGAGAGGCGCTCTCGATGCAAAAGGAAAGGATTGGAGGAGGATGGATCGTGGATGGTGTGTGCATCCGCGGAGCCGTGTGAGTGTGTGAGTGTGTGTGTTGGGTTTCGCATAGTTTATCAATGCGCGTAGGCTGGTTCGAGAACACTGCCGAGGCAATAGATTACAATTATCCGAACACGCCTGGCTAAACGTGGGAGTTGCCAGCGCGCCAACGGACACGACGAGCGGATCGACGCGGATCCGATTCTCGTCAGACTGCGCTCGACGATTTTTTCATCATTGCTATTATACACGCCATTCTCTCTTTTTCTGGCGTTAAAAAGTTAAATTTGCAAGCAAAGATCGTAAATAAAGATCGACTTCAAATCGACGTCGAATCGTTTTGCTTGAGATAAACTTTATTTTAAAATTTCAAATCTTTTATCTTCTTATCTTCTTGTTATCGTGACTTTAAGTAGTACACACAGTAAGTAGAAACGTTCAACGTTCAACGCGCACGATCGATTCAGAAAGTCATCGATCACACGTCCCACTAAACTGCGAGACTCGACGTTTTTCCCCGCCTCGAGAGAAGACAAATCTCAGGCAATAACGTTCCATCGAGACAACAACGAATCGAGCGAAAACTTTTCTAATTCCTCGCGATGCAACAACAGGCAACGCGAGTTCTTTCGCATTGTTCGCCGCAATCTTCGATACCGTTAGCCAAGCGCCGCGGCTCGATTTCCGTTTGATTCGTTTTCGCATCGCGGAAACGATCCCAGGATCAAGGTCCGGGGAACCTTGTGGAAGCTAGTCATCATCATCTTCATCGTCGTTGATCCTGAGTGCGCGCGCGCGCGCGCCGTAGCCTGCTCTCCTACGCAGGTCTCGCGAAACGAATTGGTATTGTAGTCGTGTAGTCGAGGTCAAGATCTTCGATTTTTATGCACATCGTACGTAAAATATTTCTATTTCTGTTTCTGTTGTAGAGAATTTATCTATTTTATTTCTATTTTATTTATATGAGATTTAATTTAAAAGAGTAGCAAGTGATTTTGTTCATTTGAAAAAAAAAAAACGTTCGTGGAAGATAACATCAACTAGTGAAAAATTGTCAAAGAATATTTTTAATTCTATCTTATTTATATGAGATTTAATTTAAAAAAGTAGCAAGTGATTTTGTTTATTTGAAAAAAAAAAAAACGTTCGTGGAAGATAACACCAACTAGTGAAAAATTATCAAAAAGTATATTTAATTCTATCTTATTTATATGAGATTTAATTTAAAAAAGTAGCAAGTGATTTTGTTCATTTGAAAAAAAAAAACGTTCGTGGAAGATAACATCAACTAGTGAAAAATTGTCAAAGAATATATTTAATTCTATCTTATTTATATGAGATTTAATTTAAAAAAGTAGCAAGTGATTTTGTTCATTTGAAAAAAAAAACGTGGAAGATAACACCAACTAGTGAAAAATTGTCAAAGAGTATATTTAATTCTATTTTATTTATAGATTCTTGAGACTTAATTTAAAAAAGCAGCACGTGATTTTGTTCATTTCAAAAAAAAACGTTCGTGGAAGATAACACCAACTAGTGAAAAATTGTCAAAGAGTATATTTAACGATTCACGGTGTAGGTAAACGTAGGTTGCGTACAGTGCCCTTAAGGGTTCGAGAGGAAACGACAAGGATCCACCATCGGTGTACGTGCGCTCACAACTGAATTAACCGCGTCGTTGTCTGAATAGAGAAATATCAAGTGAATGTAAATACGGTAAAAATCCACGCGTCATCCGGTTGGCGAACCGCATCGATATTTCTGCGAACAAGCGGCTGGAAAATCTGTATTGGTAAATTCTTCTACACGATCTGTTTATTAACCCACGTACGTGAACTTCTGATATAGATAGCATTCGCGTAGAATGCTCGTGATGCTTCGCTGAGAACATTTATTGACTACAATATACGAACGTTCTGCGTGTTTTATGTTTCTTCCTTAAATTAACAGCAGCACACGCGTACAAATGCTGGCTTCGCTCCAGAGAATTCGAGGAAGGGTATTTATATAGTTGAATAAATTATAATCTACTTATCAGATCGATTATTCTGTTGGATCTCCCCGATAAAGAAATAAAATTTATCGACCAGCATACTGATACAAATATCAGTATGTTTTACGTTTCTTTATTAAAATTACAGCGTACAGACATTTACGAATATTAACTGTGCTCCGGAGAATCCAAGAGAAAGTATTTATAGTTGAGCAAGTTATAACGTAATCATCGGATAAATTATTCTGCTGGATAAAAAGTAAAATTTATCGACCAGTAAGTGATACAAATATCTGTATGTTTTATGTTTCTTTATTAAAACAACAACGTTTACAGACATTTGCGAATATTGCAAGTGAATCCAAGAGAAGGTGTTCACAGTTGAGCAAATCTAATCACGAACGACGCGCGAGTTGTCGGGTTAAATTTAGAGAAGTTGTTCAAAATGTTAAGTAACTTTCCTTTCCTCGATCAGAAGATACCGAGAAAGCAGACCCGGCCAGAACCGAGATTTTGATATCTGTCCGATGCAGTATTTTACGCTGTTCGATCGAATCGCCCTAACGCGGAAGGCCAAGCGAACTCGAACGATAACTTTCTCCCATTGAGAATTCTGCCATACACGGGCAAGGAATTTATCGGTGGCCGCGCTCTTACGATTCGTTACTGAATTCCCTGGCTTGTTCTTTTAAATTAGCTCTCTGCCATCCCCCAGAGTTCCAACCGGGCGCCATTTCGATCGCGTTTCACGGATCGGATTCTTATCGTTGTTCGTAGAATCTTCACAGTTCTATTTTCGCAATTTTTGGTGCTGATGCAAAATAATCCAGTGCCGCAGAAATTTCACCAAAAATTCTAAATCTCTTCTTTGCTATCGGGTTATAGGCGTTTGTAAAAAGTTTATCCAACGCAGTTACCGACCAATCATTGAGTTACGTGTAATTACTGTCGATAATTGATGCAATTATCAGTGTCCGGGGCATCATCGTCCGATGGACAAAAACAAGTGAGAGAGTGAAGAAGCGTAAAAAAAAAAAAAAATCGATCGATCGAAGATGCAATTAGCGGCCTATCTGGTTCATCTGGTTCCCCCCTTTCGACTGTCGTGGCTAATTGAGGCTAATTGCGATGATCATCCGTCTTACGACTTTATTCGCCTGTTCGAGGATGCTTGCGAATCACGTTCAATTTTTAAAAAATGGAGAACGAAGCGAAGTTTAGGGAAAGATAAACCTTTTTTTTTAAAAACTTTCTGTCACAACAGTTTTTTATATATCTAGTGTTCTAATTCTTTTATATCTTAATATTTAAATTTTAATATCTTATAATATAATATATATAATATCTATAATATCTTAATATGTAAATTTTAATATCTTATAATATAATATATATATTTTTTATAATATCTTGATATTTAAATTTTAATATCTTATAATATAATATAGTATAATATATATAATATCTTTAAAATTTAAATTTTAATATCTTATAAGATAATATTATATATATTATATAATATTAATAATATTATATAATATAATATATATATCTTTTATAATATCTTAATATTAAAATTTTAATATCTTATAATATAATATATATATTATATAATATTAATAATATTATATGATATAATATATATATATATATATATATATATATATCTTTTATAATATCTTAATATTTAAATTTTAATATTTTACAATATAATATAATTAAATATTTTACAATATTTTACAATATATATATTTTTAATATTTTACAATATAATATAATTTAATATCATTATGCTATATATTATATATAATATGATATAATATATTAATTATTTCATAATTCTTTTATAACGTCGTTTCCTTTCGTTCAGGTTTCACCGGGACCCAGTGCGAGATCGACATCGACGAATGCGCGGCGAAGCCGTGCCTGAACGGTGGCGTTTGCACCGACCTGATCAACTCGTTCAAATGCAACTGCGCGAACGGATTCGCCGGCTCTCACTGTCAGATCAACATAGACGACTGCGCCTCGTCGCCGTGCAAGAACGGCGGCGTCTGTCAGGACTCGATAGCCAAATACACGTGCGACTGCCCGCCAGGATTCACCGGTGCCTCCTGCGAAACCAACATCAACGACTGCCAGTCGAATCCCTGTCACAGCGGCAGCTGCATCGACGGCGAGAACAGCTTCAGCTGCAACTGCTTCCCGGGATTCACCGGGAAGCTGTGTCAAACGCAGATCGACGAGTGCGAGAGCAATCCGTGCCAATTCGGCGGGAGGTGCGAGGATCGTATCAACGGCTACCAGTGCATTTGCAGGCCTGGTACATCCGGGACCAACTGCGAGGTGAACGTGAACGAATGTTACAGCAATCCGTGTAGAAACGGGGCGAGGTGCATCGACGGTATCAACAGGTGGGTCTGCAATTGCTTATTTTCATTTATTTTAATTATCGTGCACTTTGTCACGTTCAAAATGTTAAAACTATGCTTTGAAGAGAAATTATGTAACTGAGTATAACTGAACTGATATTTATAAATGATGTTGATATTATGACTAAATAGATATTATCACAATCTGGAAGAATTAAGCAATCTTCCAGCCGATCCTGTAAATTTGTTGCAATAAAATTTTAATTATTCGAATTTATCTGGATATTTATCGGGATTTATCTTTTTGAAGTATTGTATAGCAAAAGAAAATATTGACTTTTGTTTTTATATAGACTTCAAAACAAAAAAAGAAAAACGAAATTATTAGAATTGGAAATTATATTATGGAATATTAGATTATACAAATATAGAATCACGTGGCGATTAGATCAAAAATAGTCCATCGCGAGACGCCGCAGGTAAAATTCGTGTTGTGAACATTAAGTCAAACTTATCCTTACTTTCCATTCTGTAATATCGTTATTTGTATAATATAATATTATATTTGTATATTATATAAATACAATATTATATAAATATAATATATTGTACATAATTTATATTTATAATTATATTTGTATTGTTATAAATAATATTATAATTATAACACAAATTATACAAATTATGTATAATATGTTATAATTTGTATGTAATACATATTTGTGTACAATAGAAATTATAACATATTACACATAATAATTTCTATTATAAATATAATACTATATTTGTATAATTATACAAATATAATATTATTTAATATTTAAATTAAATTAATATTGTAGTATAATATTATTGTAGTACAATATTATACAAATATAATATATTGTACATAATTTGTATTTATAATTATATTTGTATCATTATAAATAATATTATATTTATAACACAAATTATACAAATTATGTATAATATGTTATAATTTGTATGTAATACATATTTGTGTATAATAGAAATTATAACGTGTTACACATAATTTATGTTATAAATATAATACTATATTTGTGTAATTATACAAATATAATATTATATAATAATACAAATATTATATAAATTATACAAATACAGAATCACGTAATGATTGGATCAAAAATAGACCATCACGGGACGTCGAGAGTCGATGTAAACTTAACTAAGAAAATTCTTCGTCGTGACTAACATGTCAAGTCTAGCAAAATCACACTTGTCGTTACTTTCCATTCTGTATAAATCTCATACGATCACAGAATCACCAAAAAAAAAAAAAAAATTCGTCGTTACTTTCCATTCTCTCATTGAACGCGACACGTTTGCTTTTTCTCAGGTACTCGTGCGAGTGCGAGCCAGGCTTCACCGGTTCACACTGCGAAACGGATATCAACGAGTGCGCCAGCAATCCCTGCGCGAACGGCGGACGGTGCATAGATTTGATAAACGGCTTCCGGTGCGATTGTCCCCGCGGCTACTACGACGCCAGATGTTTAAGCGACGTGGACGAGTGCGCCAGCAATCCTTGCGTGAACAGCGGCACTTGCGAGGACGGCGTCAACCAGTTCATCTGCCACTGTTTGCCCGGCTACGGTGGCAAGAGATGCGAGGCGGACATCGACGAGTGCGGCTCGAATCCGTGCCAGCACGGCGGCACTTGCAACGACCATTTGAACGGTTACAGTTGCAAGTGCCTGGCCGGATACGCCGGCACCAACTGCGAGACGAACATCGACGACTGCGCCAACAATCCGTGCCAGAACGGCGGCTCTTGCATCGACCTCGTCAACGATTACAAATGCGTTTGCGAGTTACCGCACACCGGCAGGAACTGCGAGGACAAGCTGGACCCTTGTTCCCCCAACAAGTACGAGTCATATCATTGTTTCATCGTCTCAACGTAATTGTTGGGTTAATGTTGTTAAATGAACGCGTACCAAGAAATTTAAACATCGGAGAATTTAACCACTTGCGCTGGCAACTGATTGCGGATCATAACGAGCGACCGAACCGTATACAGTAATCTGTCCCTTTCTTTTTGAACTCGTCGGTAATATCACTCTGGATAGAAATTATTGACAAGTAATAAATTTACTGTTTGCTTTGGCTGGAGAAAATATTGCAAGTGGTTAATAATTAACACTGATGGAACTATCAGAATGGTCAAAAATGACCGACTTATGAATTTTTTTAAACACCTTGTAGAGCCAAAGTGTAGTATATTTTTTGAAGATTTAAATATTTTTTTGTAAAACATACGAATAGAAGCTTGTATTATAAAGTTTCTCTGTCTATTTGTCCAGTATTGAAAATTGGTAAACTAGTTAGACTAACGTGAATTTTATGCACCAAAGAATTGTCAGCAACGCGATCAAATTTTGCTGAACAGTGTAACTATAGTCATTCCTAAAGGAATATCTATATAGAACTCCCTGTGGTAATCAACAAAATGTTAACAAAGTTTCAGAAGATTCCTTGAAGATGTTTTATTGAAGGCTAAAGGATTTTTATTAATTTTTCTTGAGAATAGTATATAATATGGATGTTACATTTCGACAATCTTGAATTACAGGTGTCTCCACGGTGCCAAGTGTTCACCGTCCTCGAATTTCCTCGACTTTGCCTGCACTTGCACGGTCGGCTACACCGGCCGACTCTGCGACGAAGACGTGGACGAGTGTATAATGACCTCTCCGTGCAGAAACGGCGCCACTTGCCGAAACACCAACGGCTCGTATCAGTGCCTTTGCGCGAAGGGATACGAGGGTCGTGATTGCATCATCAACACCGACGACTGCGCTTCCTTCCCCTGCCAGAACGGTGGCACTTGCCTGGACGGCATCGGCGACTACACCTGCCTCTGCGTGGACGGTTTCAGCGGGAAACACTGCGAGATTGACGTGGACGAATGTCTGTCACAACCGTGTCAGAACGGCGCGATTTGCAAAGAGTACGTAAACTCGTACACGTGCCAGTGTCAGCTCGGATTCTCCGGCATAAACTGTCAGACCAACGACGAGGATTGCACCGACAGTAGCTGCATGAACGGCGGTAAATGCATCGACGGAATCAACAACTATACCTGCGTCTGCAAGCCCGGTTACACCGGCTCGAACTGCCAGTATCGCATCAACGAGTGCGACAGTTTACCTTGCCTGAACGGTGCCACGTGTCACGACCACGTTCAGTATTACACTTGCCACTGCCCTTACGGATATACCGGGGCCAGATGCGACCAGTACGTGGATTGGTGCGCGGACAGCCCCTGCGAGAATCAAGCCACCTGCGTTCAGCACAAGAACAAGTATCAGTGTAACTGTTCGCCTGGCTGGACCGGCAAGGTCTGCGACGTGGAGATGGTTTCCTGCAAGGACGCGGCTATAAGGAAAGGAGTGCCCGAGAAAAATCTGTGTAACAACGGCACGTGCGAGGACATCGGCAACAGTCATCGTTGCCACTGCCTGGAAGGGTACACGGGTTCCTACTGTCAGAAGGAAGTGAACGAGTGCGACTCGGCCCCCTGTCAGAACGGCGCCACTTGCAAGGACCTCGTTGGTTCTTACCAGTGTCAGTGCACAAAAGGCTTCCAAGGGCAGAACTGCGAGCTCAACGTGGACGACTGTAGGCCGAATCCTTGCCAGAACGGCGGCACATGCCACGATCTTATCAGCAACTTTAGCTGCTCTTGCCCTCCCGGCACGTTGGGCTTCATATGCGAGCTGAACGTGGACGACTGCGCTGTCGGCACTTGTCACAACAATGGGACATGCACCGACAAGGTCGGCGGCTTCGAATGCAAATGCCCGCCAGGCTTCGTGGGGCCTAGATGCGAGGGCGATATCAACGAGTGCCTGTCCAATCCGTGCGCATCGCCGGGTACTCAGGATTGCGTGCAGCTAGTCAACAACTATCACTGCAACTGCAAGCCCGGCTACATGGGACGCCACTGCGAGGTGAAGGTGAACTTCTGCGACAGCTCGCCGTGTCAGAACGGCGGCGTTTGCACCGCGAAGCAGGCTGGACACACGTGTCTCTGTCCAAGCGACTATTACGGGAACAACTGCGAGTTCGCCGGTTCCTATTGCGACCGGGAGCCTTGCCTGAACGGCGGTACCTGCAGAGTGGTTGAAACAGAGATCGGGTACAGATGTTACTGCCCGCCGGGAACAACTGGGACGCACTGCGAGATAGATTCCAGGGACGAGTGCGCCAGCAATCCCTGTCAACAGCCCAACGCCGTTTGCAAGAATCTGCTTGGCGACTACGCTTGCGACTGCCCGCCGAAATGGACCGGGAAGAACTGCGAAATTTACGATCCCAACTACGGCGGCGGTATCTTTGGCAGCCCGAACTCGAACATCCCGAAGACTATGAACGCGTACGATCTCGATCTGGAGATGGAGAGGAAGAAATGCATCGAGAACAGATGCGAGGAGAAGTCTGGCAACCACCACTGCGACGAGGAGTGTAACAGATACGCTTGTAACTTTGACGGGAACGACTGTTCCTTGGGTATCAATCCGTGGCGCAACTGCACCGCTCCCATCAACTGTTGGGACGTGTTCATGAACGACGTTTGCGACGAGGTTTGCAACAACGCCCAGTGCTTGTTCGACGGGAGAGACTGCGAAAGGAAATTGGCACCTTGCAAGTAAGTAACTTTAACGTTGGAGAAACGTTTGTGAAACGTTTCCATCTAACCTTGTATTAAATTTGTATTTTTTTCCTTTTTTCTTTTACAGTCCCATCTATGACGCCTACTGTCGCAAACACTACGCCAACGGATACTGCGATTACGGCTGCAACAACGAGGAATGCAATTGGGACGGTCTGGACTGCGACAGAGAACCACCGTCGTTGGCAGAGGGTGTGATCTCGGTGGTAGTCAGGATGGACATGCAAACGTTCCGCTCGAACGTGGTCGCGTTCCTGCGAGACATCGGCCACGAATTAAGAACCACTCTGAGAGTGAAGCAAGACGAGCTCGGCAACGACATGATATACCCGTGGAAGAGGGAAAGGGAGCACGGTTTGCAGACCAACATCTTTGGCCGACCAACCACCATCTACACCAACACTCAGAGTGGCGTGATCGCCTATCTGGAGATTGACAATAGAAAATGTACCGTCACCCAAGGTGCGGTGTGCTTCCCATCGGCCAACGAAGCGGCGGAATATCTAGCAGCCACCGCGTCCAAGCATTCCTTGTCCCGAAACTTCCCCATCGAGCAGGTGCGGGGCGTGGTTGGGCCACAGGGTCCAGAGTACCCGGACGCGCCGACCAACTACAAGTACGTTTTCATCGGCATCGTCATCGTGGTGCTCGGAGGGATGTTGGTCGGCGTGTTGGTCACAGCGCAAAGGAAACGAGCGGTGGGCGTCACTTGGTTCCCGGAGGGATTCTTGCGCACCAGCAGCGGAAGCGGTCAGCGTCGCAGATCGAGAAGACGAGGCCCGGACGGCCAAGAAATGAGGAACTTGAACAAACAACCGTCGGTGAATTGCATGGACTTGGATGTTGGGAATGGGAGAGCGCAACAGTGGTCGGACGACGAGTCGGATTTACCGCCGTCGAAGAGAATGAGGGCGATAGAGCCTGGATACGCCAGCGATCATACCGCCATTACAGATTACGAGGAGACGGAGCCTCGAATGTGGACTCAGCAGCACCTGGACGCAGCAGAGATTCGCAGACCAGACGCTGGAGTGTTGACACCGCCCAGTCTCGAGCACGGTCAAGACGTGGACCCGAGAGGACCCTGCGGGATGACACCGTTGATGGTCGCTGCTGTACGAGGCGGGGGATTAGACACCGGGGAAGAGGAGGATGAAAGCGACGGGACAGCGGCTGTGATCGCCGATCTGGTCGCCCAGGGTGCAGATCTGAACGCAACCACGGACAAGAGCGGCGAGACGTCTCTTCACCTGGCGGCTAGATACGCCAGAGCTGACGCAGCGAAGAGACTCCTCGATGCTGGCGCCGACGCCAACTCCCAGGACAACACCGGTAGAACGCCTCTTCACTCTGCCGTCGCTGCTGACGCGATGGGTGTCTTCCAAATACTGCTGAGGAACAGAGCGACGAATCTGAACGCCCGTATGCACGACGGGACCACGCCGCTGATACTCGCTGCCCGTCTGGCTACCGAAGGTATGGTGGAGGATCTCATCAACGCTGACGCCGACATCAACGCGGCTGACAACAGTGGGAAAACGGCCCTCCATTGGGCCGCCGCTGTTAACAACGTAGACGCTGTGAACATACTTTTGGTACACGGCGCGAACAGAGACGCGCAGGACGACAAAGACGAGACGCCGTTGTTCCTCGCCGCCAGGGAGGGCAGTTTCGAAGCGTGCAAAGCGTTGCTCGACACTTTTGCCAACCGAGAGATCACCGACCATATGGATCGATTGCCGAGAGACGTTGCCAGCGAGAGACTGCATCACGACATCGTCCGATTGCTGGACGAACACGTACCAAGATCGCCGCAGATGGTGAACGTGATACCGAACGGTCCTCTAATGGGCTCGCCGAATCACCCGCAGCTCATCACACACCCGACTGTGATCGGTTCCGCTCCGAAGCAAGCCAAGTCGAAGAAACGGCCGAAAACCGGCGCCACGGGGAATCCAAACAGCCCCGAGTCGGAGGCCGGTGTCGTGGTGGTGAGGCGAAAACCGTCGGTGAAGAAGCCACCGGCGAAACGCGGTGCTCAGCCCCCAAACCAGGAGATCCCTCAGGGCGCGGAGGGTGCGGAGGGAAACTTGCCGAGCCCGTACGACAGCGCGAGTTTGTACAGCAACGCGCTTCCGTTGGTGAGCCACACGGCCACCGCGAAACAACCACCGCCGTACGAGGACTGCATAAAGGGGCAATCGATGCAGGGCCTTCAACAGCTGGGCCTGGACACGTTCACGACCAATTACGGGTTGCCTAATTTTCACGACCAACTGCTAGCGTCGCATCAACGACAAGCGCAGGGGATGGTGAACACGTTGTCGCCGCCGTACAGCAATCAGTCGCCACCGCACTCGGTCCAGTCGAACATGACCCTTTCGCCGCAGGCGAGTTACATGGGCTCGCCGTCCCCGGCGAAAAATAGGCCCTCGTTGCCTACATCGCCCACCCACATCGCCGCGATGAGACAAGCGACGCATCAGAAACACGGTGGCATGCCACCGGTGGGATTCGACTTTGAGAATCTGCCCTATTCGTCGAGTCAGCAGCAGCAGCAGCAGCAGCAGCAGCAGCAACAGCAGCAACAGCAACAGCAGCAGATGCAACAGACGCAGCAGCAGATTCAACAGCAACAGCAACAGCAGCAGCAGCAGCAGCAACAACAGCAGAGTACTCAACAGCAGCAGCAACAGCAACAACAACAGCAACAGCAGCAACAGTACTACCAGTATTTGACGCCCCCTTCCCATCATTCCGGACCGGACGTGACGCCGCAGCATTTGATGCAAGCACCGGAGAGCTTCCCCACGCCGTCCCCGGACAGTCCAGGCCACTGGTCCTCCAGTTCGCCGCACTCCAACAGCGACTGGTCCGAGTGCATGGCGTCGCCGAACGCGTACGGTGCCGGGGCCAACCACCAAAGTAACAAAGGCTCCGAGGCAATCTATATATGAAGACGGCGGTGCTCTCTAGCTCGCGCGAGTAAGTCATAAAAAAACGTGACCATGGCGCACGCGCGCGCGTCAACTGTGATTTGGCTCGTCGAGTTCGAGGGCGATTTTCGCCGATATTCTCTTTCTTTTTCCACAGGGTGGCCCGTATCTCCCGTTGGAGACGGGATCACCGCAACGACGAACGCTCTCTCGTGAGGTGGACGGTGCGCGGATCGTTTTACATCCCGCGAAATGTCACGTTCTGTGGATGTTTGACGAACGCGTAACACCGCTGCTACAGCTCTATATATATAAATATTTATGAATATAAATATAGATGATATATGTATATGTACGGAGGAGAATATTCTTGTTCTTTAGATGGTGAATATATTATACGCAGATGCTAGCTCGCACGCTGTTTACAATAAATCGTTCAACGATCGTGCCTTTTCCCGGAGAATCTGTATAACGATTCGGCAGCAACGACGCCCCGTGATCAAGATGTTAGTTAGACGACATACTCTATGCAACCTGTTCGTGCATCGTGGCTCAACGAATAATGGTGCCTTCGACTTGCCACAGTGTGAAGACCCGTTTTCTTTCTCTTCTTCTTCTTCTTTTTCTTTTCTTTTTTTTTCTCTCTCTCTCGAAATAATAACAATAAGGAACGAAACCTTGCTATCTACAATAGTATTGTACATAAGACAACATAAAACACGGAAAGAATCACAGCGTCGCACGCTGGTCAAGTAGCTTGTTCGATAGGGACCACTATAGAGTGTAATATGTAATATTCTATTTAAATTTAAATGCAACGCATAATACTTTCTACGTACGGAAGAGAAACATATACGGACAATCGACGTGCGTTGCACAAGCTCCGATCATCATCGCGAGGCACTCTGTTCTTCGATACCTGCAACGATATGTCGCACAGAAGCAGAAGAGAAGAGGGACTTCGGTGGGAGGAAAGTCGAGAATCGTATAATTCGTGCCTTCGAATAATCGTAGAGTATAAGAAGAATTTTTTTTTTGTTTTTTTTTTGCGTAGATAAATTTATTAAATTATGTGTAGGTGTCTTGACGAAACGCAGCGTTTCCAAATGGCCTTTAATACCGATTAACAAACATGAGATATACTTTTAAATGTAAGATAGAAAGAAGTGTAAACGTAAACTTTTGTACGGTGGTCGACAGGAGCCTCAGAGAAATCGTCTTCACCCCGCGAAACGGATCGTTCCATACGCAGACATTCCATTTGAACAACGCTATTCTTCTCTTTGTCTTTTGTTTTTTTCTTTTTTCTCTCTCTCTCTCTTCTCTCCTTTTTGGAAGTATGTATCTTGCCTTCTTCTCTCCAACGCGATGAATATCCGTATAAATTTCTTTTTTTTCCCCAAGATCAATCAAATTTGCGGGTATCGTCCGACTCTATTTCGTTTTTATTATCTAACGGGCTCTAGCATAATCGTTAATCGTTTGACTTACCTTTTAAAAAGCGCACGCGACGTAAATGTTAAATTAAATTAAGCTAACAGAGAACGGGCGGTAAGACGATTCGCTGGCCTCTCTCATCTGCCAAAGCCAAAACGAGAGAGTTTTCTTCTAGATGAAAAAGGAAAAAAGGGGGGAAAAAAAACAAGAAAATGCGTGATCAGATCTGCTGGTACGTGCGCATAATAGGATTAGATTAATTAATCGTAGATTGTTACGAGAGAAAAGAAGCAATTATCGCCGATACCTCGTGGGAAATGATACTTTGTAACCGCGCTTCTAGCGACATGAATTTACCGAAAAATTCAGGACAATCGCGTCCTGAACTCTTGCTTGTTTGTTCCTTTTCTGTTTTTTTTTTCTTTTCGCTTTTTCTCTATACGGAAAATTTGTAAATATTCTTACAACATTCGCACTGCTGTTCGCCATCCTATCCACTCGTCCAGTCTTTACATATCCAGTACTTCTTACATAATTCTCTTTTCTCTCGATTTTGTACAAAACTGTTTTTATATAATTCTTTTTTTTTATATTATGTAAGCTAGGTTATCGAGTGTAGTTTCGTAAGGCGATTCTTCATATAGTATATATATATATATATATATATATCGTAAGGCGATTCTTCATATAGTATATATATATATACAATAAAATACCTAATGTTTCCTTTTTATCGTATCACATTATGATGACTCATAGAGTAGGGGAAAAAATATAAATATATATACATAGATATATATATATATATTTTTTTCTGTATATGTAATTGATTGTTGCGCAAAAGAGGATCGTCAAGCACGCGCTCATGCCCTTCAATACAATTATCTCGAACCGCATGTACACACGTGGTGGTGTGACGGAGCTTCTTCTCAAGCATCGGGACATGATGTAGCTTTCGCGAAATCTACGATGCTCCTAAATAGAAACATTTTTTTTTCTTTTTTATTTATATATAAAAAAATATATATATATATGTATACATAAAATGTTTGTATCTTCACACGACTGCCTTTGTATTTGTTAAAGCCACGAGAAGTCTGCCAAATAGCGAGATAATGAAAAATATCAAGAGATGTTGTGTCGATATACTTCTTCTATATATTTTTTTTTTTCTTTTTAGAATACTCCATTGTAAAAGATCGTACACGTGCTCAGACAATAATAAAGGTGAATTTCAACGAATGCGGTAGATGTTTATTCCGGTCAACAAAATTGGCATTTCAGTTGGAGATAAATCGTCGAGAAATGGGGGGAAAAAAGGGAGATTAAATGTGAAAGTCGAAGATTGTTAGACGAATGTAATCATTGTTATGTGTGTTCAAAAATGAAGACGACATCTCATTTCGAGACGGGACGCCACGACGCACCGACTTTTCACTGTGTTAAGCGAGAAAACAAGAAAAAAACAAAGCGACGACGAACTTGCGAGAGAGAGAGAGAGAGAGAGAGAGAGAGAGAGAGAGAGAGAGAGAAAGACGAATAGATTGTAATACACACTCCAATTTTGCAGTTTATCTACTGATAAGTTAGAGAAACTTCCAATCACTATGATAGATCTTGTTATTCCTTTGTAACTTGTAAAAAGTACTGAGTTTTATTAGTATTAACTATTCTATAAACTGAGGATTCGTTCGATCCTATTATATCCTGCTTTCCCTTATCCCCCCCCCCCCGGATAGTCTCGGATCCTCATATTTTTTATAAATAAGTTATGTCTTTGAAACAGATGTAATAATAAAGATAATCTAACATTCACAATAGGGTTGTTCTTCTCTTTTATCGTGCTCTGTGCTATCCGCGTTTTACTCCTTAATGATGTAAACATAGATATGTTCTCTCTTCTTTTCTATTTTTTTTTTCTTTTTTTAGTATATTACAACAGATTTTACACAACAATCAAATTGTATTATAGCAATAAAAAATAAAAATATCTGAAAATTTCTCGAACTTTGTTCTTCGTTGCTTTATTTCTTTATATCATTTTATTTTCCGCGACATCTTCAAACGAAGATACGAAAAATAAGAATTCCACTGTGAATTAAATTCCCCGCATAATTGTAAAATCTTCCTTGGATTCTGTACGTGCAAATATATTCAGTAAAACGTATATTATTCGCAAGTTTTCACAGTGATCCTTTCTAATGATGATAACGATAATGAAACTTGCACACGAACTATCTTGATTCAAATTTTGAATGTAATTCGCGCCCAATTATTTGTGCAACTACACACATACCTCGATCTATTAAGAAATATTTTTAAATTTTTAGAGGAGGAGAAGAAGAAATCTGAGAATATAATATCAAGGATACAACTGCAAAAGTTCGTAAATTAATCCTCCAAGTTAATTTTTTTTTTTTTTTTTGATAATGAAAATTTAATCGATTTACGGACACAGAAACGCTAGCGTCGCATAGCGGCGAAACGATGGAACTAAAATCTATCACGGTCCTTGTTGCACACTAGTGTCCTCTTTGTCTTTCTCGCAACGTGAATTTGTCCTTGTCGCACACTAGCACTGTCTTCGTCTGCGATAGTGCTGCCATCTCTCAGCTTCGACTGAAACTAAAATAATAAGATGAGAAAATCGTGTAGATGTCACCACCTATCTCGTTCGCAGACAAAAAAGGTACATTGTGTGACAAGGACAAACTTATACAGTGTGACAAACAAGGAGAGCACTAGCGTGCGACCAATAGATTTTAGTTCCAGCGTTTCACCGTTACGCGATGCTAGCATCTCAGTGCCCGTAAATCGAGGAAATTTTCATTTGTAAAAAAAATTAATTTGGCGAATTAATGTACAAACTTTTGCAATTGCATCTTCTAAACAAGACTCTCGGCTTTCCTCCTATACTCGATTTATCGTACGAAACGCATGATTAAAGTTTTACAAATTTCATTCGACCAGCGATCTCTCACGCGAGTAATATTTAGTTTTCGATAAATTTCATTATTTGTATTAAAATCACGTAATTCTGCACCGTAGCAATTTTTGCTATATTTAAAATTTACTACCTCTTCAATTAATATTAAACCGAAACATCAACTAGCAGCATATGATTTATTTGACGATGAAGATAATCTTCTAATTGTAATTAGAGGCTTTCATTTATATATTATATACGAAGAAGTCCGAGAGACGTGATTCAAATCGAATCAGAATGAATTTAGAATTTTGACGAAAACATTACATACACAAATGAGGAAGGTAATTATGCCATTCTCTGTTCTCCTAATCTTTACTAAGAATTTGTAGCTGAGCGACCGAGAATTATTTACTCGAGTCAGTTGTATCCCTTTAAGAGCTCATACAGCATTAAAGTCTCAAGAAGGAAGGACGTTGCGGAAAGTAGCTCGGAAACAAATATCGCGATCAAAGAATTTTATTTCACAAGCAGAAGATACTCAGTTTTCACCTTCATCGAAATTGGTAAGGTGCATTTGACTTTATTATGATTTACCGTACACCTTAGTATTTTAAGTCTTTTAATACCTAACAGCTGATATTTATCATATTTTAGCTTATTTCTGCAAAGAATGTTCTACATTTTGTTTGTACAAATATCTCCTAAAAAGCAGTATGTATGTTTTTACACATTCTGTTTTCTACGACGACAATTTGTAGCTCTATACATAGACAAATTGTAAATTTTATTCATAGTATACCATAACGTATCATTTATGAAAATACATTTACGTTTCACATTTATTTCAGTTAATCTCGCCGATAGTTTGCAAACATGAGGATCTCGCTCTCGGATGCCAAGAACATATTAACCCGTTTACGCATTATCATTTCTCCGGATTCCGACGAGAATATATCACTCACGATACAAATTGATACATCCACAGAACCTGAAGACATAATGCTGACTGCAAAATGCGATATGTCTTTGGATCTTCAGAGTATGGTTATAACTATACAAATCGACTAATTTTTAGACTTGATTATACTTGATTATACTTGTGAATTATGTATAAAAAAATCTTTATATCAAGAGAATCGATTTCTTAAAACATGGAAAGTAACATGTACTTGCAACAATTGATGTACATCGTGATATTGAGGCAACATTGATATTGGTAAAATTTATAATTTATAATTATTATATTGAAACAATTTATAATTTATAATCTCCTCGAATTGTCAAAGATACGAACTTACAGTATTAACGTTGATATATCTCCTAAAGGGAAGATGAATTAAATTCAGCATAAATTGAAGAGGTCATGAAGAATTCACTTTATTAAACGACGAAAGGAAACAAAATGGTCGCTGAACAACGACGATCGCAATATTCGTACAAAGTGCAGGCGGTGTATATACAATTTTCCACTCTCTTCTCTCTCACTCTCATACACGCATTACAGGAGTAACCTTAAGAATGGAAATATAATCAAGGGATCCTCGAATGAGGCAATTCCATTATCACACAGAAAATTATCGTCACGTTCTTCCTTATCTCGCTTCCGACGTTTGAGATATATCTCTCTGAAATTTGCTCCATTTAATATACATTAAATAGAGAAATCGAAATAGGGAATCCCATTTCTTTCTGCAGTTCATCAGATTTCGATCGATGTTCCTCGATGAGATCGTCACATCAGATGATCACTTGTTTATGTTTCCTTTTTTTCCCTCCCATCTCATTTCGTAGATTACAGTCGTACACCACACAAATTCAGATAGACACTTTTTCATTTCGCCTCTTTGATTTTGTCATTTATGCACAGACATATTTCCTCGCAGAAATCATATACAAAATTTCATTTCTTCTTTTTTTTTTTTTTTCTTCTTTAACGACAAATCGAATACTCGTTAAAGGCATTAGAAACACGTGCCGAGAAGAGTGTCGCAGAAAAATTATTAGCAATTTTGTTGGCACCTATTCGAGCGAGCTTTCGTTGCTTGAGGTATTTAATGCAGGTCGATCTGATTTAACGAGTATAGAAGAACACTAAGAAATCGTATTCGAGAAAGTTGAATATACTGTGACGCGTGCTGAAATAATTATACAACACTCGTATAAAACTGTACTTATTACATCGACAGTCTGTGTCTTTTAAAAATATTTTTCTTCTTTCTCATAAAGGATGTTTGGGTTCGATACTTTAACAATGAAGTTCTATTCGTATGAAAGTTCTCTTTAAAATTTTTGTACACTTTTATAAACTTGTACATTACACTGGTAAAATTTAATACTTTCCTTTCAATGATTTTTCTTTTTTAACAAGTTCTGGAAATTTTTGTTCTAGCAGACTTCTATCGATAGCAAATTAAAATGCAAAACTGTAAATGCAATTGAATTGAAATGCAAAAAATAACGTATAGTAAAAAGTTTTTTTTTATAAAAAAAAAAAAAAGAGAAACAGATGTATTCAGTCAGACTTGCTTATTCTCCTTTGTACTAAAATTTTCGTTTATTTTAGCGAGTACCTCGTATACTTCAATACACGTGAGAACATACGCAATGAAGTACAGTCTATGTAGTATTCACTAGAAAATCATAATTAAAGATTCTTCTTGTTCAGAAATAGCATGTTTATTAAATATATATACGTTTGGTGGCTATGAACAATTTTCTCGTACAAAAATTCTTTAAACAGTGCATATTTACATGGAACATCCTAAGTACCCTTGGTTCGAAGTGTGTATTTAGCTGCTAATAATTTTTCTTTGATCACAATTTTCTTCGTATATCTTGCTTTCCATCGCAAAACACATGTTTAGAATTCGTTCGTTTCACGACGAAAACATTCTTATTTCTTTTTCCCTTTTCCTTTCGATTCGAACTAACGACGGAGACAAATTATTCGGGCAACCAGCACTCGAATTTCTTCATTTCATCAGAGAGAAAAAAAAAAGCGTACAAAGACTCGAACCAATTGTTACACGATTGTTGTTGTCAATGCGATGCATACGGAATCGAACAAAAGGAAAGAATATCACGTACGCCGAGTGTTACTTGTGTCGAGAAGAAACATTTCATTGCATTTACTAAATCGGCGGTCGTCGGTAATCAATTATAATATGCCTTAAAGCAATTGATAGCTGTACTATTTACTGGCATACTTGGTATTATTTATTAATAAGTTCTTTCTCCTAAATGAAAAAAAAAAAAAGAAAAAAAGAAAACGAGAAACAATATTCGAATTATTATTTTTTCGTAATTGTTCTATGTGAAAATATATTTCATTGCTATTTGAAAAATATCGTGCATTTAGGAATTAGTCGTCTTTCGAATTATATAATATAAAAATCTTGCCCGGATGATACATCAAATTACACGAAAATTATTGCCACGAATCGATCATTCAGGCATTGCACAATCAACATCGAGCACATGGGAATGAAAAATATTCCGAGAGTAAATGAAACGGGAATCGTTGATCATCGTTAATAATCGTGACCGCCTATTTGATAGATGCAATCGAATGCAATCTTTTCTCTCGCGCTGAGAAGAATATAAAGAGCAGTGTCTAACGAAACCATGCACACGGAGACGACATACTTCGAATACATTCACCGGAAGTGAGTCTAAGAGGAACGACGGCTCGCTTCTCTTCGACGGTTTTCGGCCTCTATAATCGTGTATAAACGTTTACGCAAACGTACATTACAACTATGCGTATTCCTCGCGTATTTGCATTAAAAAACGGGAATTAGGGGGACGGGGTGGGGACAGTTGTATCTGAAAGAGGTGGGACTATATTTACATTGATACTGGCAGTACATCTTCATTCCGTTGTTGCTTCATCGTGGAGACTGGAAACTGGAAACGCCAAACGTCGAGCTTTCGATATACATAATCCAGTACAAGTCGTACTCGTACGAACACATCGATTTACTCAAATCGAACGCATTTCCTTTTTTTTTTTTTTTTGCTATCTCGTGCGTAGAATAGCTCCAATAATTTTCTCGTGATTCTTTGCTTCGTCTCGAAGCGATTGACGCTGATTTCTTTTTTTTTCTTTTTTTTTTTCTTTTTCTTTTTTTTGTACAGAAGATGATTGTTTCCAAGTGGATTTCGATCGCAGGAATTTCTCTGGGATTTCGTCCCTGTCGCTTTGTCGCCTTCGTATTGGCCTCATACGTTGCGCCACATTCCAGATCAAGTAGACAGATCCGTGAAACGAAAGCAGTTTTTTCGCTCTCCTTTCGAGATGTAAAACTTATCTTCGTTTTTCTTTTTTTTTTTTTTCTCAATTTATTGATGTACGAAGCAACTTGAAACATCTGCGAAATATCTTCCGTTCCACATTCGTCGATTCGATCTAGAATTAGCATACTTCTTCAAGGTGATCTCAACGAAACGGGTCGCATCGGCGCGGAAGAACAGTCGCTTCCATAAAAAAACTTATAATATAAATATTAAGAATGTAACAAAAATGGAAAAGATTAAAGGGATTAAACAAGGTATTGTTTAACAATACAATGCGATAACACAACGCCCGATTAAGTAATCAACTTGAATAATATGTTCACCGATACAAGCGTCGATCCTAAATCGTTCTCTCTAACGTAATCTACTTAAGAAATGTACATGAGAAACAATGAAACGATTACGAAGCTTCGATGACGCTGGTCGAGAAGAGAAAAGAAAATGAAATCGTTAACTGTTTCTTCAATCTATTTTGATGACCGTGTTATTCGATCGTTCGTGCGAAAAACTGCACGAATTTATAATCCTTTCCCTTTTCTTTTAGAAAGGGGAAAGAAGGAAGGAAATAAAAGCAGCTCTACGCGTGTATTTACGAGACTCAAATATTTCTATTTAAGTTTCCCGTTCATGATGATGCGCGAAGAAGAGAACGGGAGAATAATAAAAAAAAAAAAAGAATCTATAAACGTAACAACGTTCGTTTGATTAAGAAATTAACGTATCATAGCATAGTATTGTCTAACGTCGTTTATTAAATTATAACTTAAAGATGTTTGGCAGTGTCTTCGTCCAACATTTATTTATATGTACGTTTCCTTTAGAGAGTATGTATAACGTTCCGCGCAATTAGAAATAAGATATTCCTACTGTTTGAGTATACAAAAGTTATTACGAAAGTTGCATCGTGTCGCATGTATAATGCAATTACAGTTTGAACACACTTGAACACATTCTTTTTTTTTTTTTCTTTCTAACGTACAAAGACAATCAGAACATACATTTTCTTTTTCTTCGGGAAGAAAAGAAAAAATTAGAAAAACGAGAAACAACAGGAAAGAAAAAAAATCAATAAAGAAACGTATAAAAAATGAGTGCGTGTTTAACTGGCAAAAAATTATATGTACATATGTATGTTTGCGTGTGTATGTATATCTTAACCGACTTGATTCAAGAGTGCCATTACTAAAACTGAGCTTCAAATAACAGTCGGTCGCGACATTGTAAAATTCTCTCTAAAGGAGTTACAAACATAGAAAGATGATCATTACGTATAGTAGATTAAATAAATAGCACTTAAAAATACCTATCTTAGGTAAGTCTGTCTAAACATGAATGACTCGCGGATTTTTTTCGTACCTAGACGTTTAGGAAAAATTCATATGATTTTCGCTTTACGAAAAATCGAAATTCATGAAACGAACAAATGGCATATTTGCTTAATTAGATTCTTTTATCTCGATTCTCTCTTTCAGCATCTAAAGAAAGACTGATTAACAGACGACTAAAACTCTCCGTACTTTGTTTTTTTTTTTTTTTTCGTTGTTACTTCGCAATATAATCGATTTTTAATGTAATTATTCGAGACGATCTAGGAAATAAATATAAATTGTATAACTATAAAAGTAACCATATAGGCAAATAAGTTCTTTCGACTTTTTTTTTTAATAAGCTCTTTCGATTCAAGAACTTAACGAGAATCATGTTCAACATTTAATCGTTTCTCAGATGTCTACAGATCCTGTGCTTGTAAATCGAAACACGAATCAGACAAAAATAAATCGCAATGCAAACAATTTTGTACGAATATTCATTGTTAATTGCATCAATTCAGGTTGTATCAGCGTTCGTTTAAAATTCATTTCATGGAATTTGAAAAATTTTATTTAAACTGCGGAAAAGTATTGCCTACGCGGGTCTCTATTGAACGAACGAATAAATTTCACATGCCCTACATTTTTTTTCTTCGCTTTAATTTTTTTTCTGTAACAAGAACAGTTTTATAAAGATTCACTACGTTTCACGTTCAAAATGATCTCTCCAACTCGGAAAACCATATAGAGAAAATTTACAACGTTATCTTTCACACAGATAACTTTGGCCAACCACTTACGTACCCAGCTTTGCAACTTTTTAAATTGTACGTTACTATGAAATAGGTATGATTTTTCCTCCTAGT
Organism: Frieseomelitta varia; assembly: GCF_011392965.1. Lineage (NCBI taxonomy): Eukaryota > Metazoa > Arthropoda > Insecta > Hymenoptera > Apidae > Frieseomelitta > Frieseomelitta varia. The sequence goes on along the minus strand of NW_025110273.1, from coordinate 153,305 downwards.
TTTGTATAAGTATGAGCAATGCTAGAACTGCATCTTCATCATCTTGAACCCTATAGAATAAAAATTCTCGAAGATTTCTATAACAAACGGCTGCATTGTTTCCGACTATAATTATCAAATATTTAGAATTTGAACGTAATATAGTCTAGTTATAAAAGACAAATTGGTGCAGATGTGGCAGTATGATTATGTGTGATAATTTTGATTTTAGTTATATTGTCATATAAAGATGAAGATGAAAACAATGGTTCAAGAAGATCAAGTTACAGAAGCTGATGTCTATCTCTACGATTGTATTGAAAAATAACCTTTGCAGAATGTCTGCTTCTTTTTTTTTTTTACTCCATATTTTTCATTTACTCTTTAAACACTAACTACTAACGGTCGCTAGTATGTTAGCTCAAGTGAGAGGAACAACTGTTAGTTTTTCAATTCGCGTTTTCTCTTTCTCGTTGGGATTATGATTTGCTCCGTAATTTACAAAAAGGAGCGATTGGCCAATTTTTAATAAATGCAAAACCCGACACAAATGATCCCTTTGTTTTACATTTGCTTTACATTTGTTGATTTTTTTTTTCAGCGAAACTACTATGCTACAATATATACATTTCATAAAGCAATGTACCTGATTGTTCTTGTAAATGTTTTTTTTTCTCACGTCATTTCTTCTTATTTGCCTCTGTATTAAAATAGATATAGAAACGTTAATTGAATTTTGTGCATCGAAGGTAATCATGGACGGTACATTTTGAATGTAAAATCTGAATTAAACGAGAAAAGAATGTACGTTTTCTGATTTACGAAACGAAACAAATGTGTGAATCGGTTTTTCTACTTTTTTCACTTTAAATATATGCGGCAAAGTAAATTCACTGTCCAGCAATGAATTTACTATTACTATTGTTTGGAACGTTGTCTTCGAAAGACATAGTTTCTTAAACGAATGAAACAAAATTTACATTTGCAAGAACAGTCACACATCGTACACCAATTAATATATACCTATTACATAAACATATGTAACGAATGGCAGTGCACGTGACACAGATCAATTTGTCACTAATCGTCTTTCTTACACACCGAGATTTGAAAATGATCGAGCAGCAATTTAACCCTTTGCAGATAGGACTGTGATGCACGAGCATATCGCCTGAACGAGTGTTTAGCGGAAAGCTGATTTATGCATGAAAATTTATAACACAACATATAAATTTTATACTGCATGAACATACATACATATTTTCATTGTCATTTGATTCAATATAAAAATCATCACTGCTGATAATGTAATATCCTTCATGCTTCTCTTAGACATTGTAGAGTCATAGCAGAGTAACTTTTATAAATAATAACCTAAATAATAATATAATAAATATAATAAACTTTATATGTAAATCTAGAGATGAATGAACTATTGGGATATGTGTCGAAAGCTTTAGGCAAGACTGCAATTATCGTGTACGAATGCGCGCAATTCGAAGAAATCAACCTATAAAATTTGAGTAGAAAGATAAAACGCTACAAAGGCTGCTCTCCGTAAACACGCGTCCTGAACGATAAAAATGCTTGTGCTGCTGTCCGCAGATACGTATCCTAAACCGTAAAAATACTTATGCTGCTATCACGTGTTCGCAAAGGATTAATATTGCTCTTGCTCAATGTTAACAAAAATTTTATACGACTGCAATGCATTTATAATCATAAACAAATTATTTATTGTTAAGTGTTGAGTCCCTCCCACTCGATTAGGTATTGAGTTTGACCGTTTGGTCCTATCCTCTTTGCTCTGATGACGAACTTTTCACCAGCAGCGATTCTATTAGCTGCTCCAAAATATATGTTCACCGATGACTTTAAATCATCCAGAGATATGTCGGGAGCACTTTGTTTAACAGGTGAACACTTTGGAGATGAAGGTACACTACCTTTCTTTTGCGGTTGCGGATCTGGGGGCGGTAATTTGTCATTGCTTTGACGTTGTCTTAGTCTTCTCCCGTTTAAGGCATAATCGACACAATTTCCAATTTGACTACTAGCACTGCTTGAGGCACCGTTAAACGAACTTCTTAAATTCCTTGCAAACTCACTTTTAACTTCGTTGTTACGTGCCGGTAAGATGGTTGCCGTCTTACTGGCAGTATGTTGATATTGTTGTTGTATTTGTTGTTGCGACGGACGTCCTCTCCGATGTTGACGTCTACGTTTTACTTGCCCGTTTCTGTCTATAATAATGTCTTTTTCCGATAATTGTCTTTTAGCTGGCCGTACTACCGGCGGTTGAGATATAACAGGAGTAAGCGGTAGAGGTAATGTAATTGGACATTGATTGTACGGTGATTGGGTACTTTGGTTTGTTTGATTGAGATTAGCAGCCGTACCCAATAAATCACTAAGATTTCTGAAAGGATTATTCTTGCCTTCAAAATCTTTCGGTGGTGGAATAAAGGAGTCCAAGGTTCCTCTTGAGCTGGTTTCATCTCCACTGGTATCCGCAGGCGTAGATGGTGGTAAAGGATGCATCAATTCCACAGAACTAGGCACAGATAATTCAGATATACCCGAAGTTGTAGCTGGTGGTGTAGGTGGGCCAGATACTGAAGTTGGAGGTGTCGGTGGTAGATCAGACGTTTCCGAATTGCGTGATTTACTCTATAATATACGAATTATTGGATCGAACTTGTCTAAATATAATAATAGCAAATAATGATATTTTTGTTATTTGTTACCTTAGCTATAGCATTTTTCAATAATTTCCTTGCTTTCCTGTATCTAGCTTCTCGAACACCCTGAGCCTTGCTTAGAGCACTATCACCTTTCTCTCTTTTTTTGTGTTTACGTAACATTCTTTCACGAGAACTTCCTAATGCCATTAAACGTCTTCTTCTTTGCAAACTGAGCTTGGGAAATGGGAATGATTTTTTTACAAAACCACCTCCGATATATCTATAAAAAAATAAAAACCTGAAGTCTTTTACGAAACATGTTACATTTTGTCAATGCAATGAACTACTCTACCTTTCTCTCAGAGATTGTGTAGACTGATTCAATGGACTTGGACATGAACTTTGTTCTGCTTCCGAATTTTGATAAATTGTTCCACGCATTACTACGTCCGATGGATTTACTGGAATCTCTAAATTTTCTGCTGTACTTTGCTTTAGTGCAGTTAATTGTTTTGTACTTTCTGGTAAAGATATCGGTCTGGAACGAAACGATACTTCTTTGATCATCGAACAAATAATTAAAACATATATTTTAAATAATAATGTTGCAGCAACTAACCCTGTAGGTGGAGGAAGATATTGCAGTCTTTTATTAGCACCCCAGCATCTACGTAATACAGAATCATCTATTACACCAGTTGCTGGAAGATTAACAATAGGACATGGTGGTGGTAATCTAACTCTAAGACCCCATATCGTAGTACGTTTCTTTATTTCTCGGCCGCATTTGAATCTGTTCCTATTATTTGTCAATATTGCTAGTATAGATTCTCTGCGTATTTGAGCACTGACATCCCTGATCTAATAATAACAAAATAAACACATATTTTAATGAAATTTAATTTAAAATTCATATTTAAAAAGTTTTACAAAATAACTCACCCGTGGAGGAAGCTGCAAAGTATTCCAGTTATCATTGGCATAAGGTACAATAACAGTGTCCAAATCATAATACTTTTTAGCATTGTAAACAGTTAAATTGTACAACATCAGGTGCACCAGATCTACCCATTTCAATTCCAGTCGCCGTACGAATTCCTTGCCATAATTGCACATTGAACAAACAAATACATAAAACCTATAAACCACATTAATCATTAAACATATTTTAGAATCAAGTAAAATTTGAAAGAGAAACCAAAGAAATTTGTGCATTAAGACTTGATCATTTTTATTTACCTATCTCCACTGTATAAAGGATAAGTCAAACAACTAACACATTTTTCATGAAACCATTGCTTGCAACGAGCACATTGTAACATTTGTGTATACCATTCACCATTTAGTCCACAATAGCAATAAATTTGTTCTGCATTTACTCTATGATGTGCGTCCCAATTTAACATATTAGGCTGCAACAAACATTAACTATTGATTTTATCAGTATTTCAATGTATCTTTCAAGAAAACAATATATATTTTAAAATATGATTAAGAAAGTAACAGCTCGTTTATTATCATTGATTCATTACTCAAACTAAGATTAGAAAACTTTATTTCAGACACTTACATCATACGGCAACTTTGTCATATCATCTGGTGGCGGCTGAGGTTGGTCCCTACCACTGCAAACTTTTCTGATACTTGCCTTTACCATAGAAGTTTTTGGTTCTACAACTTCACGTGTCCGTGGTTGACTATCTACACATCTTTTACACATCCAATGTGCCTCAGCTGAAGTTTCTTCTTTTAAAATTTGAGGCTGCAAATAATCATATATGTATGATTACATATAAAATGTTGATCTGTTATTTAAATATTAATTTCTTATTACCTGGTGACAAAGTTGATGATAACCACGACCACATTTGTCACAAACAATAATGTCATTATCAGTCTTGGGCTGAGATTTTTTACAAAGTACGCACATAACATCAGAATCTGGCATTGAAAGCTTTGTCAGCTCCTTAACAGAGGACCACGAGGAGGTGTTGTCCATAAATTTGACAAGGCATTTCTCCCTTGCCAAATCCACCTGTATATACGGTGTTTAATAGAGTTTCTTCTAGCTATGTTAAATATAGTCTCTTCTAACTATGTTAAACTTCTAATTATGTTAAATCTAACAGCGAAACATAATTTAATTATGTTTTATTAGAAAATATAAAAAAATCAATATTTGAAAATTAATATACAACTGTACCTCAACAACTGTTCCAAGATAATATTTTCCATCTTTGTGTTGTAGAAGAACATCATCCCCATGAGAGAAACCTAATTTCTGTTCCCTCGTAGTGCTATCCGGCGCTGCCAGACTTTCTTCTGGCTCTGACATTTTCTACCCTGTGTCTATAGTCATACAAAACCATAACAATATATATAAGATTAACAATCAAATCAGATCTAAATAATATAATTAAACAATTGTTATTTAACTTGATCCAGGTGTTACAAGGGTAGTTTCAATAAAGATATTTTGATAAAGTCATTTGAATATTATTTAATTTCTAATTGATATTAATATTTATCAATATAAATACAGGAACTTATAAAAAATCGTTACATAGAAAAAATTTGTTATGACTTGACAGCAAATAATAACAATATGATAAGTTCTCTATATTAGTTATACTAATATTACCATACGTGTATTTGTGTTAAATTATTGTTTAATGTTATAATTATAAAATACGCAATACGAAAGTCAATTTTTTATGAAATAGATAGCATCCTGGGAAATAAAATTGTACATGTTTAATTACAACAATTACATTAAGGTGGTTAATATCTCGAATAGAAAACCATGTTAATATAGAGTCTTCTTGCAAAATGTTTGTTGAAATCCGAAAGGAAAGCAAATCTTACATGCACGTACACATAATTGCTTGGTCCACGCAAATGTGCAAAATAGATGGTCGTCCGCCAAATCATTCATTTATGTACGTTTCCATTACAAGCGGCGATAAGTACGTTACAAGAATGAAAAAAGTATCGCGAATACCTGCGAAAGAAATAACGACCATATGATCGGCATCTCATTAAAAACCAGTCCGCGCGCTCTTGCTCTCGTTAACGAACGAGAGCACCTACAAATGCTGTTCTAAACAAGACGAGACGTCGCGCACGAGCGGCTACACTTTCGAAAACATTTTTATCGTGGATGACAAGTACTGAATGAGATCGAGCTTACTGCCGATTAGGGGAACAGAGGAGACCTTAAAACCTAACTAATTGACGAAGACACTGGCGATACGATAGACACGAACAACCCCCGGGACAGCTCCTAGCACCGGGCGGTACTTGGACCGGTGGTGGTGTTTTTAGGACAGAAGACCGCGCGAATATCGTTCGATCTCCGAACACCTTCTTTATGTCGTACCTCAGCGTCTTAGCCGTCGAATCACGCGCGACGTTCGGACCTCATTTTCCGATTCCCGTCAGCCATTTACAACCATGGGGGCCCCGCCACGGTCGGTCGCTCTCAGACACACAATCGCGGCGCGGCAAAACCCTATCCCGTGAAGTCAGGATGGCGACACGCCGGCACGCATGCAACCGATACGATCACAGCGGCGCCCGGGTGTTTACGTCGACCACCCTCAGGATCACCACACGCCCTTAGTCAAGGACATCACCGCCGCGAACTCGGTGCACTCTCATTGTGTCCCTTGAAAATTCGAATAAGCACCGTCCGCCATGTTCGGGGAAACACTTGCTAGAAACTACGTTAATCAACTAACCTACTGTGGTGCCAGTGCTCCCCACAGGGACGTCGAACTAAACAGAAATGCCTGTTCCTCGCGTTAAATTTACATTTCTGTTTAAAAAGTGCAATGCTGGTATCGAAGCTCGCAAAATGATTATAAATAATCCATTACATTCAGAACAATTAACGTTCCATAATTTGTTCGAGATATTTCAAATAGATACAAATATATTTTTTATGAGATAATCTCCTCGATTTTATTTCATTTTTCAATATAAGAAAATTGCCGATTAAGTTATCAACAAGCTAAACGCAAATTAAATGCCGTGTATCATGTTTTCGTATACGTATAGAAATTTATCAACAATATGGTGCAGGGTGTTTAAATCTTGGTGTACTGTCATGGTCGTTAGTTGGACGTTCTATTGTGGTACAAGTATAATATAAACAATTGATGACAACGTAGCTAGAAATTCTGTTATACCGTGATAATTACAAGAAATTACTGCAATAATTTAAACCGTAAAAGAAGTTTGGATTGGACGATGTATAAAATCTTTCAACAATTAGAGCAGTATATCTTTCATACACAACATTCTCGTCGTCTATACCCTAGACCCGTACAAGTTTTGTTACATTTTAAATAATCCAAAACAGACTTTAAAGTATGTTATAAAAAATATTGCAGCAAATGAATGCAATGATTTGTTTCAAAAACAAAATTCTCATATATCATATTGAGTTTTATTGGATTTTTTAAGATTGCAATTGCAATCGCTTCGTGTAATTAATCTGTAACCAAATGTAACAATGCCATATAATTTTTACGTACAAATAACGATTCTACCATTCTAATCTCAGATATTTGTATAAAATATAATCTGTAAAAGCTACACAACATTTTGGTCATTAGTTATTCACACATTAACTGATCATTGGATATTGAATGCGCTCTAAAATTAGCTGTAATTGTTCAATCGGCAAAAGAGTGGAATACAAATCTCTTATGCCTAACGAAGTAATACTTAAGCTATTCACGTATTCGCAAGTGAAGGGTTGCTAACTTGGAAGTTGAAGCATGTAACTTTTTTTTTTTGCTCGTAACTCACCTGTCGATTTTTTTTTTATTTAATTTCAGCAGCTCTTCATGTTCAGAAAGCAAAAGCCAGACACGCCATTTTGAAATGGAAAAGATCATTTGTTTTTTGCTCACAATAGTAAGATAATTTTGCTTGCATATTTATACCTATAAATATTATAATTACAACAGAATTTGTTAGGAAATTAATAAAAAGTAAAAATTGGAAATAAACGTAATTTATGTTTACAAAAATAAATTGATGAAATAGTAATTACATACATTGTGTGCAATGAAGTTTTGTGTAATTGTAATAAATAGTTATAGTGATCTGAAAAATATCTAATATGCATAAAATTCGTATTACAACGTATAGAAACGTATAGAAAAATATGTAAAACATTTAGGACTGTTTTTTATTTACATAAAATATATAATTGAATATTCTACAAAAAATGCAGAATTTTTTCGCAAAACATACTTTATTATTTAATACATCTTATTTACATACTCTAACAATGATGCATAAATTGCATATAAGAACATTTTTGCAATATGAAATATCAAGACATTGTTTTGCAATTTGTGTAATAAAAAATTGTAATATATTAGTATGAATGATATAAACTAGGTATAATCCGATATATCAAGATCAAATTTGTCATCTATAACATTTTTGTACAAAAATGTTTTTTTGCATAAGTATTTATCGATTTATTAAAAACATTATTATTTCGCGATTAATTGTAAGATTACGTTATTTTTCGCAAGTGTCGAATATAATACAATTGCGCGAACACGATGCGGCTTCTTTTCAACTTTATCAAACAATTATATAATTATTATTATTATTTATAACAAATTTCATAATATATCATAGAATATCTTTTAAAACAGCTTCTTTTTTACTGCTGTATATCTTTCCATATAGTTATCATAACCATCGAGATTAGCAAATTGTTTCATTTCGAATAAATTTCCTTCGACCGATAAAACGGAGACCTTGGAATTTTTCAAAATCTTTGTGGGTATCGCACTCAGTTGCAGACAATTTTCTTCAAGCCTTAATGTTTTTAAGCGCGAACATTCCGCCAGTTTTTCAGATATAGTCGATATCTGATTTTGATTGAGGTTAAGTTCAACCACATGTAACGCAGCAGCCGCGTCGGGGATTGTCGTAATTCGATTTTTTGACAAGTCTAGTACGTCCAGAAATTTTAAATCGCAAAACATGGGTGGGAATTCGGTTATACGATTGTCAGACAGATTGACTTGTTTCAAACGCGTCAATTTAGACAAAGACCATGGGACAGTTTTTATTTGATTCGAACTTGCACTTAAAGCTTCTAACTTGGTCAATGTTCCAAGCGCCTCGGGCAAAGTGGTCAATCTGTTATGATTAATATTCAGTTGCTTTAACAATGTAAAATTCCCAATTTCATCTGGAATGTGAACAAATTTGTTTTCCGATAGATCCAACGTGCGTAGCAATGGCGACAATGCTAACAGATTTTGTGGAAATTCGTCGAGTTTCCTCTCTGACAGTTTTAATGTTCCAGTTTTCTTTGCAGTCTCATAATGTTGTTTCAAGCCAGAGTTCCCCATTTTATGTTGACATCAAATAAAATAAACCGTACAATTATTCTCAATTTCTCTATGTCATAAGTAATATTATGATATTTTCTATCAATCTTCGAGAGGCATAAACAGAGATGGAAAGATATAATTTTCGTCGAATGTACTTTATTTTTTAACAAATGATTATCCAATTTATCAGAAATTTATACATTTTTCGTCGACTATTCAGTACTTACTCCTCGTCACGATAAATGTGAAACCACCGAAATACTTTTTGTTGGAGATTGTATTGTGGACGACGACTTTTGCATAGCACTGTATCAACATATGTAACCAATATCGTTGTCGTTGCGCCGCTATTCCTCCGATTAATTTTCACACGACGACAATGCTTGCAAGGCGAAATCGTTGCAACGGATTAACCGGCGTCGTAATTTATATCCTTCTACAAGCGTGAGAGCAAAGCATGTTGCGTTCGTGAAGATCAACCGTTCGTAAACATGTTTTCAAGATCGAAAATCGAGTCAGATATGTCACCCGAATGACAGACCATCGGCCATATTGGCCTGGATGGTGGTTGTGTTCAAATTTCGACCGCACGATGGCGGTTCGCGCGCTCGCGCCCCGAAACATGGCTGACAAACGAAGATGTAGCGGTGCACGTCGGGTTTACATTAGACTGAAAACGCCGCGGCAGCTACTGGTGTGTAGTTTACGATGCAGTCATTCGTAGAAATGGTGAGATAGTGTCGTGACTCGAGAGGACATACTACCGGCTAGCGATGGCCTCCACGCCGAAGTCGGAGAAGCATGCAGGTGAGTGAGCGATACTACGTACTATGACCTACGATGAAAGAGAACGTATACGATGCTCTGCGACAACTACGAAACCCGGCCGCCGTGACCGTCGTTTCTTTCCCTCTTTTGTTACTCAAATTTCGATCCGCCAAGAACACAACGTGTCGCGAGAATCTCTCACAACTTAACGTCATAACGTCGAACGCTGCTAGAACAACTGCCGCGTTAATCTAAATATTAGTGAAGTAATCCTTCACAGACGCTACCGGACGCGAAACGTCAAAAGCATATGCGTGTGGCCTGAAGTGTGTAAGCTCGTTGCATCCTCTATCCTGTTTTCTCTTTTTTGCATCGTCTCGTTGCTACATTCATAGTTTTATATCTGACAATTGCGAGAAGTAGCTTTTTCAGACGATAAACATCACGCTCGGCTAATACCAATTATAAGCGAAGGATAATCGATCGTTAAATCTGAGCGTTCATAATTTCATCTTTCGTTCGATTCATAAAGATCATCGATTGTTTCGCGTTGCTCTGGATTTTAGAGATTCCGATTCTCGTACGAACTATTGGCGAATTTGTTTTTAACGTTCGAATCTACTAAAATTGAATGTCGCATCGTGGCCCAAAGGAGCATCGCGTCGAGAAATCATTGAATTGATGTTGCCCGATGCGAAAGAGGAACCGCGTGAAGAATGGAGAGAATGGCACGAGAGGTGGAGGCATTGTGTTGAGTTTCTCCCTCTCCTGGCCCATTCGAGTCGAGATTCGTCCTGATGCTGCGATCACTTCTGCAATCATTCTCTTTCTCGAAAAACCAGTCATACGTTCCGTGGTAAATGCACGACACTACACTACACTGGTAATAATACGCGGTTGCCCTGGGGTGTGTGTATGTGTGCGTGTGTGTGTGTCAATAAACCGTCCACGCGCCAGGAGCAAGCCCAATGTAATTCGAACAGCTGCCCGTGTCACACAAGCTTTTTAATCCGCATTCACACCCTTCAAACAAAGAGTTACTTGCAACCTCGTCATCCATGCGACAATATTTCCACGATATCCGCGTTAACACGTTCACAACGCGTATCTCGTGTGATTGTGATAACAATTTGGTTGATCAAAGTCACAGTAAGAATCATAATATTTTAATAATACACACACATATGCGAACTTTTATAACAAAGAAATAGAGTTTGTATAAAACTATTGGCGAACAGGTTGAAGCCTCGAAAACTAAAAAAAAAAAAAAAAACATTTTAAAAATTGTAAATTGGAATGCGACAAATAAAATACGCGGTTTTTCACTTTCTGGGTGCGCGATTGGTAGAAAAGAGAAATTGGGGTTTGAGTCATAATATGCTCGGCTTTTATTTTATTATTATAATAACAGGTGCTATTTATCAGAATTGATACGTTCGACCTCCGAGGGCTGGTGATGGATAGATACTCTTAAGTAAAGGCAGTTTGATCAATTTGCCGGATAACGAGTAGCAACTAACTCAGTATATACCCTACGTCATCTGTCGCTGGGTAATTGTGTTTAATGCGAGTTGATTTGTTCCCGGTTGAAATCATGGTGTCTATCACGTTCTGGCATCGTATGTTCTGAAAAATAAATCCCCCATCAACGGGTTGACGAACGCGTGACGCGTAAAAAGATACATCAGTTGAAGTTATTATCGATTGCCAAACTTTTAACAATGCTTCTACCATCGCGTCAAATTGAAAAAGAACTGTGCTCTTTTTCTACGTCTTTTAAATATTGACCGATAGTTTGTTAAGGAAACGAATTCAAAGAAATAGAGGAATATATTTTTAAAGAATCTAATGAAATGAATAACAGTTGCCTGAAATTAATCTTCGATGGTATTAATTCATTATTTCAATCATTAAACGTGATCACAATCCATGAAATTCAACTATTTACGCAATTTTGATTGAATTTTAACAACACAATAATCGCCATCAGTGCATAAAGCAATAATCCTTTAATGTTAATCTTCTAACAGTATCTGTGCATTCTAATTGATACAAATTATATACACAAATAAATATACATATACATATGTATAACAGATATGCATTCCTATTATTGACAAGGAAATGCCAGTCAAACTGCTTCTATCAGTAAATTAGATATTTGCACTCTTGAAAATGAAGTGTCTCCTGCGAAAGCCATAGCTTCATGCGATATGTCATTACGTGCGATCTCTTCTCAAGAGAGTAGTATCATATCTTTCCGTTTGGAAAAGATTCCCAGTTGAAAAGTCCTCGGATTTATCACCGATGAAATATTTATAAGACAATGCCAGAGGAAAGAGAAAGTACCGAATCTATTTAAACGATTAAAGTTAATCTTAAAGTTGTGAATAAGAAATCTCGGTTGTTACGTTGATTTTTATGAGATCAACGTATAATCTTTACGTATGGTTGAAATATAGTTTTGAAAAGTCATTTCACTACGAGTCATCCTCTTTGCAACCTGAATGACGAAAGACCTACAACCCTTCGCTTAATTTCCCTAAAATACAAGCTGCGCTTAATTCGTTTCGTTTCCCAGACGAAAAACCCAACCAACAATCGCCGCGTATTTAACCAAAGTATATAAATCCTCATCTCTTGGAACGTCTTGAAACGTCTTGAAAAGTTCACCACCACGGCGAACGTTCAAAGAGGATCTCGTTATCGGAGAGTGCGCCGCACTTTCCGGCGAAACATCGGAAACTCGTGTCCCGCAAGAAATAAAAATGCTCATAGAACAGTTAATATGACGACGAACAGAGAAACGTCGGCGAGGAGAAGAGAAATTGTGTCGCTGGCTAGTGAAACGGCACTGCGAACTCGGTCAATAATAAATCCGCGGTCTCATTGGAAGGGAGATTCCTGGTGAAAAGCGAACTCTCATTAAATTTCCAGCTAGACGGTCGCTGGTTCATTGAAATAATTCTATGGTGTGTCGCGCAAATGTTCCACCAATGCTCGAAGGAGATTGAACGACTTTGTCCCGAGGAAGAAAGAAAGAAGGGGGCGGCAAGGGCGAAGGGGGCAAGAAAAAGTAAGAACACGCGCTAGATCGAAATGTGATTAAAACTCAGTTCTGTGGCCTTTTCCGTTTTCTGCACCGTAGACATTGTATCCGGCGACCTGTAGGCTTCGTCGAGGTCCAACCGCTTTATCAGTTATGGCCTCCTCCCTTCTGTTGGACCTCCTCGGTGAAAATGGGACACCGAGAGGAGAAATATAGGGTATCTACTTGTGGTGAAACTTGCATGTTCTAGAAAAAGATGGAATTCCAACGAAATAAATTCTTCTTTCTTTTCTTACTTTTTTGCTCTGTTATAAATGTAGCTTGTACATACACTCCCGTTCATAAGTCACCGGACACTTGCTTATTTTGATCTAAATAGTTACTAGAACATAGATATACTTTTCCGGATTAATTTTATTATACAATCTTGTTATAGGTACTTTATATACTCTATTTTATAATAATACTAGAAAACAAAACTGATATTTAACGTATATGGTTTGAATAAATATTTCAAAGTATATCAAAAATATGTATATATGTGTAAAAAATCGAATCGATGTATTTTGGGATGAATTGGACAGAAGTTTTCAGAAATGTGTTCAACATCAAGAAAAAGACTTGTGGTTATTTCTGGCCTTCATATTTGCACAAAGATATAAGATACATTATATACAACATGGTAAGATTTTTGACATATAAACAGTTTGACATATGTCATATTCTATACTTCCGTGTCATACATAGTCCGTGGCATACTTCCGTTTAATTTTAACAATATTTCGGAATAAATTTCTTTCCACGCTTCTTCTAATTTCTTTCATAAGCCTTTTTCTTGATTTTGGACACATTTCTGAAAGCTTCTGTCCAATTCATTCCAAAATACATCGATTCGATTTTTTAAATATATATACATATTTTTGAAATATTTATTCAGACCATATACATTAAATATCAGTTTTGTTTTCTAGTATTGTTATAAAATAGAGTAAATAGAGTACATATAACAAGATTGTATAATAAAATTAATCCGGAAAAGTATATCTGTGTTCTAGTAACTGTTTAGATCAAAATAAACAAGTGTCCGGTGACTTATGAACGGGAGTGTATATAAAGATGTTAAAAAAATGAAAATCGTACGGTCATGCAGAAGTTTTGAAGTTTCTCAAAAGATTTTTCTCTCAGACTTCCCTTTCTCGTTCTCCGTTGTCGTGATCTTTATTGTATATATACTGCATCCTGTGATGGTATTTTTGCCAACGATATTTCGCGCATGGAAAGCAAAAGGCAAAACTCGTTTACGTTTACCCAGGACAATTGATGGCAAACGACGATGGTGTTTAGACGTTTGTGTTCCCTGACCCTATCGGTAGCCATAGCCTGCAAATGATGCAGCGACGCGGCGTGAGGAATAGGGATCAGAATCTGTCGCGTGTAGATAATACATTCACCGTGCTACGACGATTCATGAATATGCATCTGTTTTCACGTTTCATCGTGCAACAGCGGTACACGCGGATGAGAAGGGTGTGCACGTGCGAAAACCAGCCGGCGCACGTGTTACGCTTGATCCTAATTTAGCATTTGATACGAGGGATCTCGTACATCTTCGTTCTTCTTTCTCGTGGTACGAGTTGTACCAAAGCTACTGATACGAGAGGCCTTCGCTTTCCTTGAGTAGTATTTAGTCATCTCGTTATCGTCCTCTTATCGTTCAGTATCTGCGCGCACACAGATAATCGCAAGCCTTTAAGAGAATCGCAAACCGGAGTGTTCTTGTGTTTTGTGGAACAATTCGTCTGCGATAGAGAATCGAGCAGGTTGGAAGGAAAATTCTACAAAGTCTGCTGGATGAATCAAAATGGTTGTGGGATTCGTTTTCAGAAGACGTAAGTTTTAAACATTTTTCTATTCTGTGTTATTTGACGCGCGAAGCGTAGAGAAGAGGAGAATTGTATTTTAAACTTGCTGCGTTTAGTACAGACGATAGAAGCGATCTAGTAAGTAGTAGGATTGGAAAAAATCGAGTTTTGTTAGAAAACTGATGGTTCCATCATTTGATTTTGTTGCCAATTGCGAAGCATTGGTTGTTGAACCATATTCAAATTGATAACATATTGAGATTACGATGATATCTGAATTTCCAAAAATTGTTCGATGATAAACACTCAAGGAGTCACGTCCTAAAACTTGACAATTATTTAGAAATTGAACATTGTTTTCTATCGAGTCATTAAATATTTTTTATTGCGTCTCCGAAATTGGAAAATCCGGGCTACACGTACAGAGCTATTCTTATAAGAAATAGATCAAATTAAATACGTCTGTTATAGCACTCGAATTTATTAAAAAAAAAAAAAACTTGCTTTGTACCTATTGTTTGGGACAGAGAGAGAGAGCGAGAGAGAGAGAGAGAGAATCATTGTGTCTCATCAGAATGAAGGAGAATTGAAAGAAAAGAATGAGCAAACTGGAACAGAAATTGAAAATTAGCGGTGTCAAAGATCTTCGTTGGAAGGCGCGTGACCGTTCGAAGCGTGCGCCACCTGATCGAGAGGAAATGAAGTGTCCACGGTCGTTTTCTTACGCGAGCTAATTTATGCAGCGGCAATGACGAATGCAATGTTCATTGTATTGTCGGGGACGGGCTCAGAGAAAGAGGAGAAAGAAAAGTAGTTCTCCTGGTCGTCGGTGTCGCACACTGACACAGTGCTGTAGGGGTCCGCAAATAAATTGTACCTCCTACTCTGCTTCTCAATTCCTCGTCTCCTCTCCTCGCCGTCTCTTGCTTGCGTCTCCGCTCGACGAAATAAAGAACGAGCGTAAGAGATTCTGCCTGTATGTGAAGTCTTTTGTCTCTTTCCTCGGTTAACCCTCTCGCCTCTTTCCCTCTCTGTCTCGCCCTCTCTTTGTATCTTCTTCGTCTCACTCTATCGTGCAGACTTTTGCTAGCCTCTGTGTATCTGTAGTATGTGTGTGTGTGTGTGAGTGTGTGTGTGTTCCTCTCTCTGACCCGTTAAAATAGACAAGCCTTCTTTCCCGGCCAAAGTCACAGATATTACCGGGCGATCTTGCTGGTGGACGGTCCACGGGTATTAGCCACGGTTCACCTCCGGATTCGCGGAGCGACTCGCCTCACTTTGACTCTGCTGTTTAAACTCAGACAGACCTGTTTGGAACCCGATCCGCGGACCAGATTTACGCTCAGTGCTCTCTTGTAGTAGACGTCTCTAACGCACTTGTCTAGACGTCGTCGTCGTCATCGTCGTCGTCGGGGGAAGAAACGGCCAGTGAAATTTTTGCAAGATCGTGGATCGAGCTGTGCAACTTTTCGGATCGGTTCTCTGTGATCAGTCGTGACATCGTGGAAAAAAAAGAAGAAAAAAAGAAAAAACCTCGGAAATTACATCAGGACAGTTTGGAAAATCGTGTGAGAATTTGTTTTAGATTAATTACCCGCGATTCTTCGAGATGCTGTTTGCATGAAGATGGTACAGAGCTGAAAGTAAAACTCTCTTTCTCTCTTTGTCTCTCTCGACGGTTAATTGCATTAATTGTGCAAGGTGCACCAGTGTGGAGAAATAAGTCGCATTAAAGACAGACGCGCGAGTGTAATGATCGTGGTGGAGGGATCCGCGTTTTGCGAATCGGTTTTTATGTAATTATCCGCGGTTCGGAGAAAGTGCATGGAAGTCACTTGGAAAGTTAAGATTCCAATCTTTCAAGAAAACGCACACAGTGAGAAAATTGAGCAGAGGATGGATCGACGTTAGAGGAACAATATCCGTATTGAGAAGATAAATGCCTAGCGTCTTTAACGAGTCGTCTATTTTTTTAGTGGAGATTTGTTTGCGGTGAGGTTCATTGGTTCTTGCTCCTTTCTCCGATTGTGTGATTACGTGGAAGTGTCATAGAGATTAGTGTATTGTATTACAAAAGTACAATTCGTTATACCTTGGTAATGTTTCGTAAATTTGTAATTTTCTCGCGATTCGAAAGTGACGAATAGTTAATGGTAAATCTACTTCGGTTCAAAGACTTTTGTGTTTCGATTGATAAGACGTATCCATTTATTTATTTTTATAAAAATTCTTCGTGCTCAATTGGTTAATCTAATTATGTTACATGCACGTTTTCAAGGACTCAAAATGGTAGTTAATTTTCAAATTTACTCCATTACAGTTGACAAGTTGGGAGGTTTTAAATTTCTTTCTTATTTCTTTCCTATTATTCATCAATGAAATATTTGTAAAATTGTGATATTAGCTTTTTCGACAAGTACGTCAATTTTTCACGATTATTTACGATTATTTACGTTGAGTTGATCGAGGCCAGACCAATCTGTCGTGTTACATCAGAAGCAAAGCTTCTCAATCCCCAGAGGATGTTCTTCCCCGGTTTTCCTTAATAAATCAATCGAGATTCTTTATTATAAACATGCGGCTCGTGTGAGATGTGAAATCTTTCTTCTTAATTTTCCCGTAATCTTCGAGCGAAAATTTACTTTGGTGTTTTAAAATGAATTTCCCGGTGCAAGCAATGTTTACATTTACACGTATTCAGTGTAAGTGTGTCAGAGCAGTGACTAACGTTAATTTATTCTATCGAATGTAGAGTTCGTTACTCTGGTACGTTTGTGCTCCGAGATAGAATCGACAGTGTTTGAAGTTGAAGAATAATGAACGAAACCCGATGAATGAAAGTGTCGTGGATCCCGGTGATATCGCTTGGCGAATGGATCGTAAGATTTATAATATCCATTCTTCCAATCAACATAAATACAAAAATACAAAGTGAAAGGATACAATTGACTGAATGACGTGAAAAACATAGATACGGTTGTTTTCGTAAGAGAATCTACGTATAATAGAGTTTTAGTATAACAGTTTGTTTAATAGAACAAATTTTTAATACGCAAAAATCTCGCCGAATGAAATTGTCGCAATATGTTCAAACGTTCGTACGTAATCGACAGATTTGAGCAGACACGAAACCGACGTAATATTTGCCAGATACGTTTACTTCTCTTTTCCGAACATTCCGCCAGCTCTTTCTACTCCTCGTTTTGCTGAGATCAATCATGTGTGTGTTTTATATATATATATATGAAGCGGCGATTAAAAGATGTGCGCGATGTTCTCGACGATCTATGTTGATCGCAGCACGTCAGACGATGTGGAACAAACGGCACATAGATACTGTGTAATAAACGATCAAGGCTCGATTAGTTAGCGGAATAGGAGTTGGCCGATGTGCGTTTTAATCTGTACGAACGATGTTCTGCGATCGGACATGGTGATGCGCAAAGCATCAAAGGCTGTGATTATATTATGTAATTGGCAATCGATGTAAATTTTTTAAATTCCTCTTTCTCTTTCTTGACGTTAATAATAATATGGATTTAATTGCTTGTTAAAGCGTAATTTTAGATATATAGAGAGCTCAGAAACCAACTTGCCAAATTTTTGTCAAAATCTTCAGTTCATTCTAATATAATTACTATGATATAATCATTACAACGTTGTATCTAATTATTCGATTAATTGACGATTTTAACAATGAAAGTTGCACGACGCAAGTCATTTTTAAAAATCACTCCCACTGATTGACTTCTGAGCTCTCGATATATCAGATTAAAAAGAAACAAAAATATAAAACACGAAAAGAAGAAGAAACGGGAGGAAATAGAGAAAAAAAAAAGTTTTCTAATTCTCGTCCAATTTTATATTTGGAAGTGAACTCGCGCGTCGCGTCGCGTCGCGTCGCGTCGCGATTTCTTTTCACTGCTAATATCGATGTTGACAATTCCGTTTCGCCTCATCTCAGTCGATACTGAAAACCTCGCGGCCGAGAGAAATTCGTTCGAATAATGTCGAGTGGACCATCGAACTCCAAAAATAATACAACACCTTAGGCGCGACGGCGTGCCTACGAGCGGAACTAGGTCGCAAGTTCATCAGTGCTAATTATTATTAATCAGGAAATCTCGGCCCGCCGTGAAATTCCCGCGGATTTGCATACGTAATTGCAAGGCCATCGAAATAATTATAATTGGAGCGGCCTGTTGTCGAGATATTACGCACGAGGCAAACAGTTCATTTTATTCGGAGATGATTGATTCGTTGCTATTTGACAGTGACAGCACGGTGCTGCGAGAAGATTTCTCGTTGTTGTTCCGCTTGTTCGAGATTTATAGAATTTTAATTCCGCTTCCGGGTAAATGAAGAGAAAAATAGTACACCAGCGGCAAATTTTCTAATTCGAAAGGAACAAGGCACAATCCTATTTTATAAGTCTCGATTTTCTATTGAATTTTTCTCTTTTCTTTTTCGCCGCTATATCCACTGTATTCCCTATTTTTGTTTCTTTTCGTTTCACGCTTATATCTCGCCAGTCTAGCCTACCCCGAGCCAACCACGTTTCATTTCTTCGACAAAGGTGGCCCCGCATGTATAAATATTGCCAGAAAATTCGATAATTTAACGACAGCAACCAAGCCAGAAAAACGCGGTCCTTGTTGTGTTCAGCCCAGCGTGGAACGAGTTACACGATTGACCTCCTGGTCTTGTATCGAATCATACATACACGTTGCTCGGAGAGCAGTAAAAGCGGCGCTGGAACACCGCGATCGAGGACCGGCCGAAGGTGGAGAAAAGGTCGACCTCTCGCTTCAGTAATCGCGCATCGTTTGTCGAGAGAAAATTGATGGGAACCTTCAAGGATCTCGCAGCTCTCTTGCTTATACTTTGGCTCTTGATCGATGCAATTTTTTTTTTTTTCTTACCAACTTCGTATATAAATTGGATTCTGACGAAGTTCTTCTCCTTCGATTTTCGTGTCACGATCCATTGACGCTTTTGCGATGAACTTGCCATTCTAGTACTGGCCGAGATTTTGACCCTCTTTCACTGAATTCGGTTATTCTCGTTTCTCGAAAGTGTTCGAAGTTGTCGGAAAAATAGATTTTATCTAAATATTTTTTTTTTTTTTTTATTATTTTTACGATATTCATAAGTATTATTTATTTGGTATTATTTTGCAATTATTTCACTTGAGCGTGAATATATACGCAAGCGAATGTGTCGGAAACATGTGATAGAACAAATGGTAATATCGATCGATTGGTGGTATTTATGAGGTCAGATGAAACACTAGGAAGCGCGGCAAGAAATCGTAGCGGAGCATCCGTCGCGTTAAAATAGACATCCTGGAACTCAAATGTGCTACGGTCCTCGGTACATCTACTCTACTTTAACATAGTACACGAGGTCGCTAAATGTATCATCGCACGTATATTTAGGCTATACTGTCATCGGCGTGGCTCGATTTAAATTTCCTAGCTGTATTTACCATTTTATGATCGATTACATTTTCAAGTTTTCTTCGATATCACGGCCAAGGAATGTCTTGTCTGTTTGCCTTCTGTCCATTTTAATTTTCTCGCGTTACTTGTCAATTATTTATAATTTCTATAAATATAATTAATAAATAAATGAATTCAATTACGGACACCTATGTATTTATAATTATATTTCTACAAATTTATAATTCGTAGAAATATAATTATAAAATATATGTATATGTATATACATATATAGGTGAGTTATGACGACAGGATTCTGATCGATCCAATGATATTTTCACTCGGAGCGAAGATACGTTAAGTAATCGTATTTTTTTCAACCAACCATGATTTCTCAAAATCATGTGTCGTTAATCATTCGTCAGTCGGCGTGAAATTAAAGTTCAGCAAACAGTGGATTGTCGCCCGGTGTTATCTGTTTACAGCGTGAACTCACTCACAGTCGCTTGCTAAATATACTGTTCGTGAGATCATGTATAATTACGTACATGTGTTTCTTAACAAGCTTGAGAAACGCTTCTTACCAGATAGTGATCATCGATAACTGTAATTCGGTAGCAGTCGTCTTTTGTCGCGTCGCAAGTGTATCTGCTGAAAGAACCAGAGAATCAGTCGGCTTGCTTTTGTATAGAACGAAACATCAACTATGAGTGACAGCTTCATCTAATTTGTCAAGCTGTGCAATGTGTCTCGTTAGTTGTTGGTACAATGTGAGAAGAACTCGGTTGTGTTTGGAAAACATCAGTGAGACAATGAACACCCATTGTGATATCCGTGTTTCGAGGATCCATCGTGGTCCGTAATGCGGAGCTAGTTTTTCAAAGAGATGCCACAGTACGACGATAGTTTCCTCGACTCGCCGATCTTCCGGCGACGCACGCGTAGCTATGCGGTGCAAAAGGAGTTCGTGCCGAAGTCGAAGAGTTTCATCACGGCCACACCTCTGCTGCTGGCCGTGACCAATCATGCCAGGACTCTTTCCGGTTCCATATCGACCTGCAGTTTGAAAGGTAATTGGAAGAAAAATTCAGGTTAAGGGCATAACACATTCTCTGTCGCTCGAATAGATTAAAACGAGCCTCTTTGCAGTCGAGAGACGTTTTCTTTTCCATTTCTTTGCAGCTCGACGAAATTCGGTCGCGCGATTTCGCTCGATGGTTTTCTTTCTCTGTTGTAATACTCTTCGATCAAGCGAGCAAAAAGAGGAATATCGATTAATTCGTTCATTTGTGGAGAACATATCCGAAAATTCCACGTTAAACGTGAACTGATATTGTGGAAAATCTATAAATTGTTTTAAACCTCTTAATTGCTTTAACTTAATTGCGCTGGAATAACGTATCACGCACGTCGAGAATGTTTTGTCCCAAAAATTGCAATATTTTCTCAGTTTCAAGTACATTTAAGTAAAACAAAATAGGCAAAACAAATAATAAATTTATTACTTTTCAATCATTTTTATCCAATGATATCATACCGACGAGTTCAAAAAGAAAACGACGAATTATTGTATATTATTATGTACCGTTCGGTCACTCGTTATGGTCCGCAATCAGTTGCCAGCGCAAGAGGTTAACCTCCAAAATTGCAATATTTTCTCAGTTTTAAGTACATTTAAGTAAAACAAAATAGGCAAAACAAATAATAAATTTATTACTTTTCAATCATTTTTATCCNAGTGATATCATACCGACGAGTTCAAAAAGAAAGCGACGAATTATTGTATACGGTTCGGTCACTCGTTATGGTCCGCAATCAGTTGCCAGCGCAAGGGGTTAACCTCCAAAATTGCAATATTTTCTCAGTTTTAAGTACATTTAAGTAAAACAAATAATAAATAATAAATTTATTACTTCTCGATAATTTCTATCCAGTGATATCATACTGACGAGTTCAAAAAGAAAGCGACGAATTATTTGTAGTGTACGGTTCGGTCACTCGTTATGGTCCGCAATCGGTTGCGAGTCATAACCTTCGAGTACGATTGATTTCAATAGAATGCGTTTTTCGTGGAATATTCGCGTGGAAACGTGGCGTGTAAACGCGTGACCGAAACGCCTCTCAAATACATATCTGTTAGAATAATTTAAAGTTAGGATAACCATGTTACAGAATCGAGTTTGGACGTATGAAATACGCCAGCCCCTTCAGACACCGCGCCACTGGCGCACTGCATGTGAAAGCAATTCGGTTGTTAATTACCCATTCGTGCTGTCAATCATATTAAGCATCGCTGGTAGCCACCTTCAGCTATTAATACACCTCTCTTGGCGCGGTGTATACACTATAATGTTCCATCCCCTACGGTTTTGTATAAGATATACAGAAGCTGATGATTTCCCCCTAGGCTAGCAATGCGCTACAAATTGCTTGTATTCTACCATTGAGGCATATCTCTATATTTCTGAAAATATATCTACGGACAAATTATAACAATACTTAGTGAGATTTCGCGAAAAGTCGGTTCTCGATTTTCGAACTCTACACACGAAAATCCGAGATTCCGATTTCGGTGAATGTACGCGCGAATGATATCGCGAAATTTTCGTCCCTCGATAGGAGAAATTTCCACGGAGTTGTTCATAAATACGCAGATTCAGGCGATTACTATGCGAACCAGCAGCGTTTACTCGCGCGAGAGGGCCGGACATTAATAAACATGAGGTACGACGCGCGGTAATTAGTGCAACGATAAAGTGTACCGATGTCCAGCCGAAAATTAAACCGTACTGGCCGAAATTTGTTTTGAGAGTACGCAGCGGCACGCAATGCGATTATTTGCGGGTCACACGCTGTTTAAGCGGATTCAACCGCCCGAGGGGGAGTTTTGAATTGAGGTTTGAGTATGATGAACTGAAAGTTTGAATCGGGGTTTTGAATATGGTATTAGGTTGGCGTATCTCGATTGTCATAGTCGGAAATTAACATAGTGTGGATATCGCGCTTTCAGTCTCATCTGATTCGTTAGAAATCGTATTTTTTTATCCAAAAATTTTTGAAATTGTCAATTCTTTTCGAATGTAAAACTTGGTCGATTGTTAATATTATACCATAGTTCCATTTTCTTGTAATTATTTGAGGTTAATTCGAAAAAAAGGTATTATAATTCAATAAAGAATTCTAAATAAATATATAATAGCTGGTCTATAATAAATAGCCGAATCAGTTCATTTGTATTTATGATTAATAAGAGTAAGAGCTGCAAATTTATCAAGATACTTTTTCCGGTATTCAAGTTTTATCTTCACCCTCTTTTGAAACGAATGTATTCCTAGAGAAAAAAAGAAAAAAAGATTCACTCGACGAGGTATGTAATCTGCATCCATGGAGATCGTTGTAGCCGACGCTCTCATGAATAAAAATTTTCTGTATGAAATAATAATCGTGAATGTACCGAAAGAAAGCTGGATTCCTTTTGACGGAGACAAAATAAGTATTCGAAAGATAATTGAATAAATGATTCAACGAGGCTAATGGGAACGACATCGTTTCTTTCAACAACGTTTCCTCACTCGTCTATTTTTTTTCCTCTCTCTTCTCTTCTCTTTGTTTTGAATATTAAATCTTACGTCAATATCGCTATATCGCGAATACGTGAAATTTCCAAAGAGAGATGTATATCTTCATTTCAAGTTTCGTGCAAATGGACCGGTGGTTTTGTTCAATGGAAAAATCCGCGGGGATTATCCTCATTCCACGGATTATCCAGAGCTTCTTTCATATAGGAGATTGAAGTACCACCAACTGAAAATAATTTTTATTCCAGACTTGAAAGAAGAGAAGAAAACCCGTGTTAATTCAATTTCTTACAATGTCTCTTTTCTATTTAGATATTTTCACGATTGTTCGACAATAATTTTACTTAAAAATATAGAATGAAGGAGATATACAGCGATTTACACGATTTTCATATTGCAGGGTATATAAGATCACGTAATAATTCCGATGAAAATAATTTTATAAGACGATCGATAAGTCAACTTTGAGACAGAGCAGTGAAATTCGTCTCCGCGTTTTGTCTTTCATCCATGGCGAGTGAATTTGTTACGTTCAATAGCAATTTGTTGTTCGGGTGATCATGAATCATGCGTTTCCCTCGTACACGAGGATTTAACGCGTCAAGCAGAATCGCAGGAGGGAAGGCAAGTCTGTTTTACGAGGGTGGCCGTACGCGCCGGAGGGTGTAAACCACTACTTAATCAAGACGTTATACGAGAGTTCTCTTTGCGAGAGTTTTCAACCTCTCTTGCCCCAGGGATTGGTCACCCCTTTTTAGCATCATCGATCCTCGATAGATAAAAGGCTCGAAACTATTTGGATACAAATTGTTACGTGCAGCTTCGCGATACACATCAATCTCTTTTTCAACGAATCCATTGCTCTTTTTTTGTTCTTCTTGAAAATCCATCGCGATTATGATTGTGATGGTTAATCCAATCATATACTTGTCAGTAATTAGAAGTTACTTGCATGGTACATGGTTCATGGTTCAATGATATACCTTTCAGTAATTAGAAATTACTTGCATGGTGAGCGGAACGGTTATTACGAATTCGCTTGCGAAAATTTGTTCGTCGAAATAAACGCGCGGCAAATGCATTCGTAGAGAGAGACACAATGGCGGCCTCTCTTCGCGAGAAAGTAATCAAATCTCGACCTGTGTTGCTGCGCGGGGCTGGAGGAAGAAGTTGGTCGTTTAATGCATATTGTGCTCCGGTAAAAGCGAATTTGACGTACTTTCGTGTGTGTGTGTGTGTGTGTGTGTGTATTTGGTAAGTTCCGCCCGTAAATCTCAAGACACAGATCAACGGTGACTCTTTACAACGTCTCTTCCTCTCCAACGTGTCTGTGTCTGTCGCCCTTCGGCTCTCCTCGGTAGCCAAAGATGACAAGAAATCCGCTTTCGACGCGAAAGGGGCTTAACGTCGTCGCACCGATAAATTTCAGGCGAAAAGCGCTCGAATATTTCGCTCGGCAAAGTGCATTCACGCGCCTGCCTGCGGGGCAAGCGTCTCGCTAACGTGTCAGCGAGGTTCGATAGGTTGCCACGAGGGTGGAACACGTTGCCTCCCGCGCATATATAGTGAAACAGCTACCATTTCCAAAATACTTTTTCGTCCGCGAGCAATTTCTTTAAGGGCGGCAGGACAGTTTGACGGGCCTAAAAATTACGAATACTTTGGAGTGTTAGTAAAGAAAACAGTACATATCTGATGGACATGAGCTTTTATGGTTTATTTTAACACATTAGGAACTATAAAACAAACTCTTGTTTAACTTTTTTAACAGCATTCTTTTACGTAACTTTTTTTTACATTGCCTATCGGTGTGCATGATATCAGAATTAGCCAAATAGAATTAGCTGCAACAAAAAGGCAACAAATGTTCAAAAGTAAACAATATTCTCTAGGGATTGACGATCCAACATTTTCATATTTGTGAAAATTATGGGAATAGCGGCTATTTGTTTTCGATGTATCGAATTTATGCCAAAAACTTCCACGGTTTTTGTTCATACTTTTCGAAATTGTTAAAAATTAAAAAATGTTCGATCGTCAATCCCTAGAAAATGTTACGCTAAATACACGTACCAAGTTTCACAGTAATCGATTGGTTAGATTCCGAGATATCTTGCACACCGTTTCTAAAAACCTAGTTTCGAGAAAAACGCGTTTAAAGTTTCAGAACGTCATTTATCATATGTATCCTTTACTTACATTTTTTACTTATATACCGCGGCTCGAAGTTCTTCCAAATCTCCTAGTATTCGATTCACCAAAAGTAATATTTGAATCACACGATTTACACTTTATAATACTGCTTAAAATTGTAAACAAGTGATGCAAATTAAATTATCCGCAGATTTATTATTATACCCCAAAATAAGTCGTTTTAAAGGCTAGGACCTTTTGTATCTTATTTCTAAGACTTCAAACTACTATTTAAAACAAAACAAAGAAAAAAATCGATTCTTTGAAGATTTCAAACTCTCCTAATCCCTTAAATAGCACGTAGCTAGTCAATTTGACGCGTATGAAACGAAACAGCAAATGTCATGGTGCCTTTCTTTTTAATTATAAAAGAAATCACGATGAATAACGATCGATGGATTGAGACAATGTAATTCAGTAATTATCAATTACAATTTCATCGGAAAAAAAAAGAAAAAGAAAATAATAATAATGCTCCTGCGGATTTACTATTGAATTAATTTTCCATCGCATTTGAATAGCCAGTTGAACGCGACTGCATCTCCCGACCGTAATCAAGTTATCAACGAAGTAACGAGAGGAGAAATAAGAAGACCAAAGGAAAGGAAACTTCGTTTCGCCTCTTTCACGTTTTACCCTGGCAATATCGCGATGCAATAAAAGGGTCAACGATTCGAAGGTGACACTAGGTTTTTCCCTGTCCTGTGTGTTGTACATTTTTCCTATATCGCAGCGTGTAAGGTCTTAGAACGTTGTTCGAGAGTTCGAGAAATGCGAAATTCTTTATTGAACGCACGCACACACACATACACACACATATACGCATTGGTAGATGGCAGAGAGGTCTATGATGGCGGTAAAAATAAATGGAAAAAGAAATGGAGTACCCGATATTTCTTCTTACCCAGGCACTCGCCCCTATTATTTCTCTCTGTGTCTTCTTCCCAACCTTTGCCTTTTCTTCCTTCTGTTCTTCGTCTGTGTGTTCAATTCCTCGGTTACCGAGTTCTCCAGTCCATCCAAGTAAATTTTGCTCGATCTCGAGCGATCCATGGAGAAGAACCTAGTAAAACTGAACTGCCACGTGCGAATCCTACGATTTCTCGCGCAGGTTTAGGAATCTTTTCTCTCCTGTGGAACGTCCCGAGAAATCGTTATTCCCCGAGACTAATTAAAAGTTTCTTTCGGCGCTCGACGAGAAGGAGAGAACGAAAGGGAAAGAGGGGGTAGGAAAAATTACGCGGCGAAATGAACGAGGCGTGCTCCTCGTTAAAAAAAGAAAAAGAAAAAAAAATGTCTGGCGAGCATCAGTTGTTAGGGCGACACACAGCTTCCACTGGGGACTGTATCAAAGAGGCGCGAGAAAGAAAAATATCAGGGAACGCGTGTCGCCGCGGCAAGATCGTGCGCTGGCATCTCATTAGGCCCGCGGATCCTCCGGCGCTAATGAGATTAATTATCGCGAGGCTGTCGTCTTTCTGTCTCGTGCGGCGCAGGGACAAGCGAGAATCGCTGAGGAAGGAGGAGCAGACGGGGGAAAAAAGAAAAAGAGAAAATTGCGATAAACAATCGGGCGTTCCGTTCGATCCGTGGCGACGCACTAATTTGACGAGAGAGAAAGAGACTCGATTAATTGCGCGCGGCGTTACCTCCCCCCCATCACATGTGCCGGGGAATTTAATTCGGGGATTCCATTAAATTTCCACTAAGCTTTCGTCCATCTTTTGATTTCCTTGTTCGTGTTCGTCGTTCGCAAAGACTCGGCAATTTATCCTCCGCGTCAGTGTTTCCCAACCTTTCTTCTGGCCATGCCTCACCTAAGCATCTCTGAAATTCCGACGACAATAATTTTTATTGTCCGAAAAGTGAAGTTTCGACATGGAGGAAGCCTAGACAAGCATCCAAAGAACATCACATCCATGAAAGAAAGAAACGAAAGAAGTATCTTGAATAGATCACTAAGAAAGTAAAAAAAGAAAAATAATGAAACGAAGTGAGATGATGAACAGCAAAAAAACGAGAGCTTCGAAACGTGTGAAAAGTGAACTGAAATGCACAAATGTAAAATAATTTTAATGGAAGGTTTTTCTGCAACACTCCGATCATTGAAATTATATAAGTTATAAAATAAAATAAAGATACCTGACAAATTTAAAATTACCAGTTAGTAATTACAGCTCGTATTAAAGTGAAACTTAAAAAATTCACTCGAATTCTCGAATTATCCTCCTAGAAAATCAAATAATCACGGCTCTAGGTAAATATATTTGCCATATTCTCTTAGAAACGTACTTGTACTCGCGTTTCCACCGAATTTCATCTTAGATTCTCGATTTCCCCGTTTTGGAGAAATTATTATCAAATCCTTGATATCCGCGTTTGATCGATCGCGTGCTCAATTGTTCGAATCGAACCGTCCGGTTTACCCAGTTTGGACCACTGTAAAATGTGTCACGAATTTTCGATGATCGAGCGAATTCCTCGGCTTGTACGGTCACTGATCGATAGCAACGGAACATAGCTGACATTCGCAACATTACTCTGCTGAATATCGCGTTTGCCGCTCCACTCGGTGATACTGTGTCCGTGTGCTTACATTGCCCGCGTGCATATTTATTACTATGATCGGTAATGACAGTGACCCTTAGGCGCTCGGCTAGATTTGCATAATTTCTGCAATTCAACCAGTTCGTCGTATCGCGAATCCTGCGGTCTTTTAAACGCCCTGAGGGAAGAGGGGGAAGCGAATAAACAGCAAGCGATTAACACGACGTTTTTCTCATTGTTTCACCGAACCGTGGAACCGATGAATTTTCAATGTTCAATCGTTCGATCGACCATCAGTTCTTCCGGGCTTCTAGTTTTGGGACTAATTAACAAAGAGCGAAATTTGCCGTTTGAATTTCTGCGTAGTGAATGTACGAGGGGAAAAGATTGAAATCTACTTTCGAAAACATTTCGTCGAGTATTAGCGGCCATCCCAGATCAAATCTATCTTTCAAAGATTTTAAATTCCATTCTCGTAGATGGAGCATACGTGTATTGCGCAAGATGGGCCATTTGCATGATTAAATCGGCTCTCAAAGAGTCGCTGTGAACGTGTGTTTTTATTTCCGCCGTGTCCACCACGGCGAAAGTTCGAAAGCGATAATTGAACGAGCCCGCGGTCGGTCGCGCGACGCGGTGCCTCCGGCTGTAATTAACCAAGGAAATGAAAGATAAACAGCGAAGCGCAGAAGTCAGAGGAGGAAAGGAAAGGCGATCGAGGAATTAAGAGGGTGTTCTGGTAATCCGACTTGAAAAAATCGACTTTTCGAGGATTTTTTTCTAAGGAGACCACGATACATTTTGATATGCAGTTTTCGCACGCAGATTTATTCATACTTAAAGAGTATTTACAATTTTTTTTTTTTTCACGAAATTAATAAAGATTGTGGAAATTATATAGCCTTAGCTGAAGCATGTTTTTAAAAACGAGTTCGTGATTCCGGTCCACCTGGTTATTTGAAACTAAAAAACCAAAATGCATCTAAATTAGTAAATCGCATGAACCACGGAAACAGCGAAATTTCGAAAATTAAAAAAAATGGCAGCATTTTGAAGTTTAAGTATCGATGTTCCTTGTGCTTTTCGACCTTTGGATGGTAAAAAAAAAAAAAAAATAGAAAAAATCATTAGATTTTGAAATCCGTACTTCACGCGATAAAGGTACACCTGGTGAAGATCTCCTCAAAATTTGAAGTCAATTGGTCAACTGAAACGTGGAATATCCTGTCAGCCAGTTTAAAAAATATGAATTTGTGAAAAGCACGTTTGAAATCCTTGTCACCCGTTGTACAAAAATATTCATACTTACAATCAATCGAGCAGTACAAAAAATAAAATATTATAAAATATTCTAACAATATAAAAATAAATAATAATATAAATAATAATACTATAAAATAAAATATCTTTTGAGAAAATCACATTTGAAGTTTTTGTTACCCGCTGTACAAAAATATTCATACTTACAATCAGTCGAGCAGTAAAATAAAATAAAATAAAATATTATAAAATAATAGTAATATAAAAATAAATAATAATAATATAAAATAAAATATTTTTTGAGAAAATCACATTTGAAGTTTTTGTTAGCCGTTGTACAAAAATATTCATACTTGCGTCGCGAGCAGCGTACACCTTTAAACATCTACAACTTTGCTAATTTTACGAATTCAAACAAATCCTTTTACATAGAACATTTTCGAAAGCATATACTTTGAGAAAATGTAAAAACAATTGATTCTTTTTAAGCCAGAATTACCAGAAATACCCCTTTAAAGTGGGTACGTGTGTGCGACTTTTTCGTATTGTTATCATTTCATTTGAAGTAGAAGAAGAAAAGCCGCGCATTTCCTTGGCTTTCCCCTAAGTGTGCAACTGAAACTGCATTAATTAGGCAGAGTTGGCCTTACCTTGCTCGGGTGTGTAACAGCGTCGTCTCGCGTCAGACCATTTGCCCGACTCAAGAAAACGCGCGGCCAAAGGGAAACGCAGCCCCGGGGCTCTTCAATGTCATTAAGACATTGCCAAGCACCGGCAACATTAACTACAGGCGTCGTTAAAGCGCTTACTTTTTCCATCTCTCTTTCATTAAGAGCCACTCGCGCATTCCCTTTGACGCGTACCCAACGTTTCCAACGATTAACAGAACAATCGATAGGGTTTTCCTTTCTGTTATTTCCATTTTTCTTTCTCCTTCTCTTATCCTCTCCCTCCCCCTCTCTTCCTCCCTTTTAATCCTTTACAGAGCGTGAAACGGGAATGGGAAAATGGTACTATTAATTATAGGATTTCAATGAGAGATTGCTCGGAATGATCAACTACGGAGAGAACGATAATGGAGCAAGCTTTACGAATTGTTTGCATTTTGGATTTTTGCGAGAGTTAATTTCAGAGGGTGGAATTAATTCTTCTTTTTTTTTTTACGGATATTACGTTTATCGTACATTACGAATATTAAATTTATAAACGAGAGAGAAGAATTGAAACAAATGGATGATATGTTAATTCTCTCTGTCTTTATTCTCCCGTGGAATCGAACGCGTGCCATGACGCGGCAACAATATTGTATCTATCTCGGGGTGGTAATATTTTTCAGAGGATGTCGTGCCCGGCCTCTGTAAGTAATCCTCGCGCAACCAACTGTGTACCTGGCGCGCTGCCTCCTAAGCAAAATGTATAGTCGTGTTCTGCAGCTGGTAATGGCTTCCCGTTGAATGAAATACTGCGTGAAACGTGGGTGGTTGGGTGCACATCGAACAGCATAAATGGATTGCCGAACGAGAACCGGCGTCTGATTCATCCACGTGTATTCGTCCCACGTGTCTGTCTTCTTTTATCAGGATCGGATTATCAGACGGTGACGCCAGAATTTAATGTCGAGCAAGTCATTGTAATCTCCAGGGTCTCGACTCTCGTTCTTTTCAATTACGAAAAACGCGAGCTTATTCTGTCAGGTCAGTTCGTTCGGTGGTAATTGCGAGAGGAGGGCGTTCGAAGAGGGTTATTGCTTCTGGCTCCTAACTATGGCAGGTTAATATTGTTTGTACGGATTGGATCGACGGTAGGATGAACGTTTGTCGAATTATACACAATCGGATTGAACGTGCTCCGATTGGGTTCTTCATCAAGTCTAATGTACTTGAAACATTAATGGCTATTATAATATTTAGCGCTGGAATGACGTGCCACGCACGTCGAGAATTTGCAATAACTTCTCAGTTTTAAGTATATTTAAGTATAACTCAGGCAAATAATAAATTTATTCCTACTTCTTAATAATTTATATTCAGTGATGTCATACCGACGTGTTCGTCAAAAAGAAAGCGACGAATTATTGTATACGGTTCGGTCACTCGTTATGGTCCGCAATCAGTTACCAGCAAGAGGTTAACCACTTGCGCTGGAATAACGTGCCACATCGAGANATTTTTTGTCCCAAAAATTACAATATTTTCTCAGTTTTAAGTATACTTAAGTATAACTCAGGCAAAGCAAATAATAAATTTGTTACTTCTCAATAATTTCTATCCAGTGATATCATACCGGCGAGTTTAAAACAACAAGAAAGCGACGAATTATTGTATACGGTTCGGTCACTCGTTATGGTCCGCAATCAGTTGCCAGCACACGTCGAGAATTTTTTTTGTCCCAAAATTGCAATTAATTTTCTCAGTTTTAAGTGTATTTAAGTATAACATCTGTCCAGTAATATACCGACGAATTCGAAAAGAAGACGAATTATTGTATAATGGTTTGGTCACTCGTTATGGTCCGCAATCCAGTTGCCAGCGCAAGCGGTTAATATATCTGTATTATTACATGACTTAGAATGCTATTATTAGCATTATCAGTGGCAGTAAATCAGCGTAAGATGTGAGATTTTATTAGAATTATCGATTCCGAGCATCTGTATCAATTGTTTGGATCAAAATTAACTTGTCCAATTGTGCTGGACGTTATTTCCCGGAAATAAAGCACATCGGAGGACGATAAACGTGTCTCGATGCAATCGAACCTGCTATGACATGAAGCATCTGGTATCGATTGCTTCGAATATCTTCCAGATACTGGAACACGTGTTAATTAACGATGTTAGGTTATCGTCCCATTTCTCTCATTTAATATTATATTAACGTCCACTCGGTTTCCTGTTATTCGCTTAATCTCATCGCCTCGCGTTCACTTATCTCTACTCTCCAATTTGCACATTTGAGAAAATATTGGCCAAGAAGTAACTGCATTTTCCTTTTCTGCGTGTGCAAATGAAAGGCGAGTTTATGCACGAGGAATAAACTTTATTGATATTTATTAATATATAATAATATATATACTTATTAATATTAAATTTAATAATACATGATGATATGTAAATGTATTAATATTGATCGTTTTGTTCGATTGCCTTTTGCCATCTTTTCGATTTTCCATTTTGAAATCGGCGCCAAACGAATTGTTAACAATTTTCTTTTTCTTGAACAATTATCAGATTAGATGATGAATTTGCGGTTTGAAATGAAGATATAAATGAAGTTACATTTTAAGATAATACATATGTATATCTTATCTAGCTGAAAGAAAGAAACGCAGTTACTTTTACCATCCAGAGTTCGCCAATTCTTTTCATGTTTCGTAATACAATTGGTTCAGCACAAGTCGGATTAACAAAGCAATAGCAAAGTTAAAAATCACACAAGAAGGTCAAGCTTTCCTTTCACTTTTCATAGAGATTCGTCAGAGCCTAGCATATTTACCCTAGAAAAAAAGAAGTACGTAGCAGAAGCATTGCGTCTGGTTCTTTTTGACGGTTCGTCAAGCGAGCATCTCGTCGCTTTCCGTCGTTTTCTTCAGCGTTTCCATTGCGCGGAGGGAACGCTCGCGCGCGCGGCATCGTTTCTTTTGAAAGCTGAAACACCCGTTGTCGCACCGACGCTTTTTCGCTCCGACACTTTGCAATGTTAAAGCACACTCGTTCCTCGCCCCCCCTCGCCCTTGTACCTAGCAATTCAAGAACGTTTCACCATGGTTTTTCGACAAAGGAGGTTTACCTGCTTGCGCAAACAGGTCCCGGCGCGAGCGTTTATTCCCCCGGAAAAGCCTTGAAAGCTCGTTCAAAGCTTGCGGCTAACATCTGTCGCGCGATTGGCTCGGAGAACGTCGGCACGGAGGTAGTTTCATTTTGCAAATTGGAGGCTGAACTCGCGACAACAGACATCAAAAGACGTTCGTTCGCCGCGTTTTCTCGTCGTTCGTCGTCACGTTCTCTCGACTGTGACCACTTTCGTCGCTTTTCTTTGCATACAGGACGTTGTGTTGCTCGCGATAAAAAAAAAAAAAATAAATCTGGCATGAAGGGTTGAATTTTTGCCAGCTGGGATTAAGCGGAAAGGATCTTCCCTTTTTGGTTGAAGATTTCCCTGTTGTTGCACTGTAATTATATATTTTAACCCTTTATATATTTAATTATATATTTTCCCTTTGCGCCGGAATGACGTGCCACGCACGTCGAGAAGTGCAATATTTTCACAGTTTTAAGTATATTGAAAAAGTATATATAACCCAGGCAAAACAAATAATAAATTTGTTACTTCTCAATAATTTCTATCCAATGATATCATACCGGCGAGTTTAAAACAACAAGAAAGCAACGAATTATTGTATACGGTCACTCGTTATGGTCCGCAATCAGTTGCCAGCGCAAGTGATTAACCTCTTGCGCTCGAACAACGTGCCACGCACGTCGAGAATTTTTTTTGTCCCAAAATTGCAATTAATTTTCTCAGTTTTAAGTGTATTTAAGTATAACATCTGTCCAGTAATATACCGACGAATTCGAAAAGAAGACGAATTACTGTATAATGGTTTGGTCACTCGTTATGGTCCGTGAATCAGTTATCAGCGCAAGAGGTTAATGTGAAATTGCAAATAAGATCTTATAATTGCGTATTAAATAATAATTGCTCGAGTCTCCTATCACTCGTAGAAATTTCTCTCTTTTTCTTTCTCTTTCTCACCGGAGGGATGCTTTTATCGGAAACTGATAATATCATCCACGATGTATGTGACACAACGGAGACCGGAAAGAAGTAGCACGGTGTGCGCCTCAACCCTTCATCCCCCTCCTATTCTCGCCGTGTTCATTGCATCGGCTTTACGACAACATTTTTCTCTCTGGCGTCGTCCTCTCTCGCGAGAGCGCGTGTTGTGTCTCGTACTCGTATTTTCGCTTACAAATTCTTGATACACCGTGCGCACGAACATTTCCCCTTCCCCTTTCCGGCGAGAATTTATGTTTCCTCTGGTTTTCTCGCTCTTGGTCCCCGGCATTCGCCTAACCTCGCGATTATTTATCCACTGCAGAGATTTCCCCCGAACCCGCCATTTTCGTCCAATTCTTTCCTCACCGTGGTGGTAATTAGCAACGCGCGCAATCGACAACGCGAGGCTCAATGAAATATTTTCGGTCGTGAGTCGGAAGCAACAACAGGACAGTAATTAGAATAGCGAATACAGCGAACACTGCAACATTTCCTTTGAACTATATCCCCGCTAGAAAATTTCTTTTAATTTCTCGCTCGCGTAATTGAATGTTCTGCGGCGGACATCGCTTTGATAATGTTTACCCCCGACGCGACCCGAAAATAAAAAAAATGAAAAAATAAAAATGGTCCCGCGGCCCGTTTTTCGTTTCCCCTATTAGCGTTTTTATTTAGCGCGGAGCCAGTGTGTATATTGCAACACCGCGAATGCGTGGTGTCCGGTGTTTTACCGTTTTCACTGTTAATTGCAACGATGGAGAAACCGCTGCGGGTCGCGCTCGTAAAATACGTTTATCACCCCCTAAAGTCAGTGGCGGCGCTACCTCCGCGGGACGCCATTAATACGCAAATTGCGACCAAGAGAATTCCTCGGGACCACGGGCGACTAATATGCAAGTCGATACGGTCCTGGAAAGTCATTAACTGTTCCCATTGTTCCGTTTGAATCCGGGCTAAGTGCGGGAAAAAATGTTGCTATTGAAAAACGCTGGAAATATCGAAATTGCTTGTACTTTATTTATTATTTTAGTATACTTATTAGTATACTGTATTATATTATAACATACTATTAATATACTATATATACTTACTATATATAATTACTTTATTATATATACTATTAATATACTATATATACTTACTATATATAATTACTTTATTAATATACTATATACACTTATTATGTTATTATTTATAATATACTATTGCTATACTATGTATACTTGTTATGTTATATATAATATTATATTATGTTATTATATATAATATATTTATTAGTATACTATACTTTAGTATACTTTATTTATTTATTAAGTTATACCTTATTTATTTTCTTACTGCGCACTCATTGTTGGCTAATCGTTGCGCCACACCAAAATATACTAGCTGTCTGCAGATTTGATTAAAAATTGTGTTTTATAGGAAGAAATATCCAATGAATTGCAAACAATTCCAGTTCAAGACTGTTTTTTAGAAAAAAGGAAAAAGTGAGAAATCTCCTTGGTCGTACAATGATTTACATTAAAATGGGGAGATTTCCCCATTCGATTGGCTAACAGTAAGCTACGAATTGTAGAGATTGGATTAACATTCGAAAGTAATTCGATTTTCATCGAAAATGGTTGAGGTAATTAACGAAGCCGCTGCTCTGTATTCCTAACGTAACCAAATATCCTTCTATAAATCACTAGGATCTGAATGAGTACGATAAGATCAAACAGAAATATACAGAGTTACACCACATTAAAAAACCGAAGAGTTTGAAAAAGTCATAACTTGCTTTTTCACGCATAATACTGAGAAAAATCCACTAATTATACTTCCAAACAAATTAATAAAAAATTTAAAAAGCACGTGTTTGTGAATGTTATTTTTACATCATTCGGTCCTTCAGTGACCACCCTATATTATCATTCCATTGTAATTGTATTAAATGGAAATATATTTTATTGCAATTGCACTAAATGGAGGAAGACTGCTGATCCTCTTATCAACGAAGTTGACCGCGAGCATCAAACGCGCTCAAGTCAGCAAACATCAACTGGCAATCAGTGAAAGAAGGGCGAGAAAAATGGGAAATCTGTGAAGCAGAGCGGAGGAGCGAGTGAAGGAAGATGGAAGATGTCTCTGAAAATACACGGCGATAGAACGAAACTATGCTGTGGAGGGGTGAGGAAGAGAAGACGAAACGATAGGCAGAGACAAATAAGCAGGAGAGAGATGGCCGACCAGGACACGCACGTCGGTGCGACAAAGACCGGGGACGAGAGATTGTACTCGATGCTTGTTGGGTGAAGTTAGCAGTCGATGCGCACACGCCACGCGTTCCGGACGTACGTTTCATTCCTCTGTCCGGTGCTGTGTGTGTGTGCGCGCGTGTGTGTGTGTTGTGTGTCTTGTCGCGTTGTCCGTTCGTGCCTTTTTCGGTTTGACAA
Organism: Frieseomelitta varia; assembly: GCF_011392965.1. Taxonomy (NCBI): domain Eukaryota; kingdom Metazoa; phylum Arthropoda; class Insecta; order Hymenoptera; family Apidae; genus Frieseomelitta; species Frieseomelitta varia. The sequence goes on along the minus strand of NW_025110273.1, from coordinate 116,363 downwards.
CGTGTCCGGTTCTCCGTAGTTAGGGAAATCCACGCGAAAGTGAGTTTCCACGATCTAAGTTGGCGACAGATGCTCGGTCGATCCGTTTCTGCTCCGAAGAAAACCAACCGCACGTGTGACCGGTCTTCGATTTCTAGAAAACCGATCTTACCAGCAGTGGAATTTACGATGCTCGTGATATATTAGTGGGCTACCTGTTCGGTGTAACTTTTGCGAATCGAGTGTTTGAAACAAGAGACTGAAAACTTGAAATGGGAGAATTTCTCGTCGGTGCTTGAAGAAATCGTAAACACAATTGAAGAGATTGAACTCACTAAGGGACGGCGGAGGGCTGTTCGAGTAGTTGTGAAGCTTGAAGGCAGGTAAACCGATCGTTTCTCTAAGGAACAATTACACCGTGCTTTGTACGGTGTATTGAGTACCATCGGACGTCGATAACTTGAATCTCTATGATTCCAATACTTTTGTAAGACTGCAGTTTTCAGTGATTAGTTATAATTCAACTTTGAAGCAACGCTATAAACGAATCGTGTACGTGGAACAGATATACTTTTATTGTTAGTAAAACGTGGCACGTAGTTTTTTGTCGATCGAATGTGATTCGTTTCTTTATTACGTCGAACATTCGTCTGTAAAAAAAAAAGGTGCATTTTGAACAAACATTGTCCAAAAGTTGAATTTTTCCTCTTTCTCTTCCGAGTTTGTAAAATTATTGACTGAAAATTTCCGTGAGAAATCCAAGAAATTAAACCTCTGGAGCCTAAATAATCAGTAGATTTCAATTATTCTCTCGTGAATCGAAAATCGATGAACGCTGTTAGAATTCACCGACGCTCGACTCAAAGTATCGTCGTGGATATAAAAATATGCGCTTCGCTTTTAACCTCCCGCCGTCGATACGCTTTCGAGCTTTTCGCATTTGAATTTCGATGGCTCGCGACGGGGCGGATCAATCATGGCTGCACGGTGGCAATGACAGAATGGCGTTTATTAATAACTTTGTGACAGAAGTGACGTGGCCCGTTCGAAACGAAACCTTCGAGCCACCGTGGTTTTCGTCACGTAACGATAAATCACGACGTCCTGTTGTCGAGCGAGCCGAACGGATCTAATGAAACTTTTCCCTTTTCCACGCGTACGTGTGCACGTACTCTCTGCGTACGATCGTGAACCGGCGTCTGTGAGTCACTTCTCACGGGCGTGTTTCGTGCTTTTTTGCGGTTGAAACTCGCGCCGATCGTAGGAAGGGAATATTGTTACACATCCGCATTCTGTCTTCTCCGAGACAGTCTGGATATATAACTATACAGGGTGGTACACCACATATTGTCATCTAGATTCACGGCATTATTATTACGCATAGCGAAAAATGTTTCAGACGAGATTGAATGGTTTCGAGAGGAGCACATTTTGATACTAATTTCTTTGTAGAGGACATATGAAGATCATTAACGTTTTTTTAAATAGTATCATATATTTTTCATTGCTTCAGTTGATGCACCTTGATATTCTTTGCATAAAAGTATTAACCTGTTTGTGTTAAAAAATCATTAGTTTGGGAGATATTTTAATTTTAATTTTGTTAAAGTTATCGTATGAAAGACATGGAAGAAGAAGGATAGTATTCTTATATATTTATATTGTCTAAAATATCTCCCAAACTAATGATTTTTTAACACAAATAGGTTAATACTATTTTTGTGAAGAATATCAATTGAAGCAATGAAAAATATATGATTCCATTTAAAAAAAAAACGACAATGACCTTTGTATGTTCTCTACACGTCCATCTACAAGAATCATAAGTATCATCAAAAATTCATCTGCGTAATAATAATGACGTGAATCTAGATGGCAGTATCTGACGACCCACCCTGTATATATGGTCTATCATGAGCGAAGAAAGAATGAACGAACAGCCAATTTCTTAAATTATTAGAAAGAAGGGATTTTGAAGATTGAACGATTGTGTTGCTGGAAGATTGGCCCGAGTCATCTTAGTCGATAGTAATTTTGTTTAAAAACGTGACTCATTGTTTGGAGAAGTAACGCCGGTAGCGAATAATGCGAAAAATTGCACGAAACACCCCGCATCCGGAATGTGGTAACGCCAAGTTCCGGAAATACCCACCGGGGTGTTCTTAATTTTATCTTATCAAACGCAGGCGTTAATCTTGGTTTCTCATTTCGTGTTACTATAGTTACTATTTACTGAGCAAAGAGAGAAGCCTTTAACACATAAAATCATTCTTATGAGTTTACAAGATATAAAATATAAAATTCCAGTCTAAATCAAAAATATAGGTTCAAGTCGATGCCTTACTGTGTTTTCACACTTGGAACCAATCTTTTATTTCCTCGCCGCATACTGGTGTTTGTTCATACGCGTTGTTTCGAAAATTGCCCACCTAAAAATAATCGTCGATCGTATAAAATGCTTCGAGAACGTTCAAATCTCAAATTTCCGATCGCGTACAGCGTTTCCATTCATTTGGAGCTGCCGGCGTAATTCGTAATCGTCCAGGAATGCCTGGAACATATCGATATTCGTTAAGCTTGGCTACTTATTACAGACGTTGCATTATATAATAAAACATACCGTAGAAGGAATCCAGAGATGAGATCATGGCAAGTGCACGAAAGTAGGCGGTCGGACGATTCAATAAACAGCAGGACGAAGGTCAGGCTTAAGTCATCAAATGTGTTAACATTTTTATTTTCGACTCGTTCGTTCTCTTCGTTTCTTACATGAAAGAATTTTCAAGTCGTTTCAAACATCGATGAAATAATCTTTTCGCTTTGCTCGATTGATGCATTATCGATGATACTTTGTACTTTGATGAAAAGTGTACATTCTATACTTTACCCTTCACGAAAGAATTTTAATTTCACCTCATCTACAGAGATTATTATTTCTCCTCGTACCGCGAAATTTTTTCCATTCTTACGAGTAGATTGATTTACTTCTCCGAGATGTTCCAACAAGATGAAAACAAGATTTCGTTCGATAAAAATTGTTTTTCGACCGTGAACCTCCATTCGAGCAAGCTTAATGTCACGGGCTCTGTTTGCAACGAGAGTTGCTAATTAATCAAGCGAAGCGAAGCTTGATGACCGTAACGAGTCGCATGCACGGATAAAATACATTTTTCTCGTTTTGTTTCGTTGGTCGGTGATATCATTTCTTTTTTATTGCTGCACGTAGTTCTGGAATTGATCCGATCGATTTGGCAAATTTTGATTCTCATCGATTGAAGATGTACGAGAGAGAGAGATAGACGGAAGTTTAAACTTATCTGCGTTAAGCGTGAATTATTAGTCTTTAGCTCGATTAATTATTTATTATACATTTTTCGTTCGTAGCACGCGCGATTTTATTTATGAATTATGCAAGATGCGCGGCTGCGATTGTCAGAAATAACGACGGGGATGAAGTAGACGCTAAAGAATTGAAATAGAATTTCGATCGTGCGTAAATTTTTTATCGGGCACAGTAAAATGTCAAACTTTAAACATCGAGATGGCAAAAGTAGTCGAATAAAATTTGGAGAACAAACAAATTTTATTCGACTAACAGTTGGAGAAGAAATAAATTTATAGTTGGAAAAGAAACTCTGTAAATTCTAAATAAGAATATTTATAATTATAAATATGTCTATTATCGTAAAACTGTTCGACGTATTATTGTAAAATTCATTTACTCAAATTTAATTAAATTTGTCGCGTTTCTTTTCATCTCAAATATCAGTATCCGGCGTGTCAAACGTCACTTTCGTAAACACGGAAACGGAAAAAAAAGGAAACAATTTACAAGTAATTGCGGCACAGAAATTTACGTTTGAAGAAAGGAGAGTAGCATTTGTCTCGTAGGGCCCTTCTGTGTCTAATTTCTTACAGGTTATCAGCATTCTCCTTCTCTTGACGTCGCACATGTTCGACACACGTGTTACGCTGTTATGTCAATCGTTGCCACATGGATAAATTCATCAACAATTTATTACTTCAGGGGCTAACCTCCAACACGTGTAAACGAACGCAACCAACGTAAACGCTTAACAACATCTCTTGAATCCTTCTTAACATTTTCTAACGTTCTCTGACATTTTTCTTGCGTCCCAGATGCACAGTTCCACTACGACGAGAAATATTGAATTCGATCTACGATGTCTGACGGTAGCCCTGGAATACAGATCCCAACACGAGACCCCGAGTCAGAGAAATAAATTCTTGTTTGCTTGCGTTAGAATTGAGCGTATCGCTTCACTAGATTACACGCGTGACTTCTGTTTCTGAAACAAAGAATACAGATCTTCCTCATGCTCGTCTGAAAACGAACACCTCACCGAGTTCGACGAATGGGAAAAAGAGAATGACGAGACTGTTGACAATTAATTTTCACTGAAAGCTAGTCTAAAGGGGGCAAAATTTCGCCAAAAAAGGGGGGGGATTTTTTTTCGCAAAAAAAAAAAAAAAAAAAAAAAAAACGCGATCGGTGGAATAATGGGCGAAAATGCACGGTGTACACGCTCGAGAATATAATGCTCGTCGAATTCAGGGAAGCAAGCAGTCAGGCCACTCGCGCGTTCTTCCACACTTCCGCGAAGTGCACTTCTCGTCCGCGTTTTACCAGCCACTTTTCCACCGGCTTTTCACCATGAAAAACAGCACGGTTTGCATGTAGCGAGATTTAGAAAGCTCATCCGCTCGGCCGAACGATTCTCTCGCGTTTTTTCAGCCCTAATGTGTTTACATTAGTCCGTGTAATGCGTAACATTTAAAGTGAAATGTATAATATTTACTCTTTTCAAAGAGAAAGAGAAAGAGAGAGAGAGAGAGAGAGAGAGAGAGTTCTATTTGTTCCGTTTAATCTATCTTTTTTATTTCGTTCTCAAATGCTGACGAATAACCTCAGCTCGTTATAATCGGATTTTCTTTCGAACGAACGAATATAAAAAGTACATTTTATATTTTACAAAATGGTTTACATCTCCAAAAAGTAAAATTGTGTTTTCTAGACACGGTAATCGGATCCGACGGTGAAATGAAATTTCGATATCGGAATTGATTTGTGTTTGCGCGAATGTTATGTTAAAATTGATTCCCATCGCCGGCGGAAATATCGACGACGGTAACAAACGGCGACATTGCAAATCAAATTTAGCCTTTCCGTATGCGTGCCCATCTCTCATTATAATTAACGCAGGCCGCGTTTCGAGCGTCATTGTCCCGATACCACGTGACAGATTAACGTAATTGCGACGCTCGTTAACGTGGAAATTTAACGAATCGTCGAGTGAGAAATCAGACGAAGAAAGGGGGCGGGGGAATTGTCCCGGGGTTGACGAGCCCCCAGAGATGCAAAGTAAATTAGCGATCCGGTTAAATGTAATTAGTCCGAATGCCGTTTGGACAGAGCTGGATGATTGACAATGATGTTTGGTACAGGTAAATTCACGCTGGAATCGTCGCGCTTAAATTTCTGATCGGAGTTTGGAAAAAGACCTCCGCTTTTACGCGAAGTTTTCCAAGCTTTATGAATTTCGTTTCTAATTTTTTGGTAACCACGGCACGTTAATTTTCTCGTTCAAACACGCTGCCAGTGTGTTTCACGAGCAAATATTATTATCGGGGTTATAAATTTATAAAGCGAGAACATTGTTCTAAGACGATCAATCTCCTGTCAAATTAATCTCGATAGAATATCGGATTACCGAATGATGGATCGTGTTCGATGAAAAGTTAAACGTTAATGCGATGCAGAGAGGCCTCTCGAGATCCGTCCAGACAGAAACGATCCGTAAACGGAGAGGAGAGCCTTCTTCAATCGTCGATTCGATCTTTTTCATTCGCAGAATACGACATCACTCTCCGCGAGCCTACCCTTCCTCTGCGTGCAATCCCGGGCTCGCTAATATCACCATCGAGCCGTGAAATTCCCAGCTGGATACGGTCCGTGGTATTCCGTGAACATTAAAGTCCCGTAATTGCATCGCTGCGAGCGAAACGGATCGGGGAGATCTCCCGAAGTGAATCGGTCCAGCCCCGGTTTCCATGACGCAGTGACGCAGTTGCATAGAATTTAACCTGTTAACAAATTAGCCGGGGAATTTGTTGATCGGTACTCGTCCGAGAGCCAGGCAGCAACACGCCGTGTGATTAAACCGCCGATCCGAATTACACGGGATCCATTAATATTCTGTAATAAGTATAATTGACTCGGCGAGAGCGACAGGATGAGTCATTCGCGTTCAGACGAGCGGATAATACCGAAATAATAAATATAACAATGTCAACATGGAGAATATCAGGAAAATACGTTTCCAAACGGACGACTTCTGCTTCGACGATTTGTTATTCGGATTTTTTCCGAGTTTTTAAATGAAATGGTGGAAGAGAATTCGATGGGAATCGTAACAGCAAAATAACAATAACAGCAACGATGACGCACATCGTCGGTAAGCCCAGACAGAGAAAGAAATCGAAATGGAAATTTTTTTCTTTTCTTTCCGTTTCTTCGCCGTTTCGCTTTATATGGCAGCGGTAACGATGCAGTTTGATTGCCCCCGAGGAGCCCGGAGGATTCTCGTCTCCGGTGAAGCGTTTCACCGTGTTTCGCCGTGTTTTGGCCGTCGGTTTCGGGCTCGCTTACTAAATTTAGTTGGTTGTCCGAACGCACCATCTTGGAATAATCCTCTGTCGGCGTTTAAGCTATTTCGAAAGCTGTTTAAGCCCCGGCAACGCTTCTTCATATTTCGCCGGCGTTATTCATCGGCGGTTCATAGTTCAAAGCGCGGGCAGTTAGCTGTACCAGAATGTTCTAATCTTCAATTCCTGTTTATCATCAAATTTCTAGGATTCGATTTCTTCGATAGTTTCTATTAGTTTAGCACGAGGTTTAACAATTATGATAGTTTCTCTCTCTTTTTTTTTTTAGAAGTTCACTTATACTTTATATAGTATATTTATATTTATATTTTATTTATACAGTATAAAGTATAGTAAAGTACTTTGTATAGTATATTTATATTATACACTTATACTTTATATAGTATATTTATATTGTACACTTGTACTTTATATAGTGTACTAAAGTATACTTATAAAAAAACAATAATACTACTGTATAACGAATAAAGTATACCTATATATACAATAATACTATTACTATATAATAATACGATTACTGTTATTGTATTATATTTACTATATAATATACTGCTCTATAATAATACTATTACTATTATTATTAATTATAAAATGTACTAATGATACATATATTGTGTTTATATACATGTATAACTACATATACATATATAAAAGTATTTAATTAGCTAAAATTATTACTGTATCATTAATATCATCAAATCATTATTACTGTATCATTGCATCGTGAAACACATACATACGTTCGAATGAACCTCGCGTTCTAACAACGTGAACAACCCCTGTTTCAACCCCTCGAGAATATGTAGACTACCACCAAACAAGCGTACTGTCGCTTCCCGCCACCCAGTGCTCTTCTACCAACTCGTGTTCCGAAGTCATATTTCGCGCCGTGTATTACGAGGCGGTGCAACAACCTCGCGGTTATTTCGGCGTGACTCCCGGTCTCACGGAATGCATCGTACAAACGTGACTTCGCGATACGCGCGTGTTTCGGGAAAAAACAGCCACGCATTTATTATTATTTAGCAGCGCGACGACAGTTTGAAAATCCATTGCTTGTCACTTTCGTGATCGCCGACTCTGTCGTTTCTTTCTCTCTGCGTGTGAGAATTGATAGAGATTGAGAAAAGGTAAGAAATTCGATGAATATCGCACACTATCGCTGATAGATCACTTTTAGATTTTTCGTCAGTTCGTGAATGAGACTGAGCGTATCAGCTATATAATACTAAATTAATAGTATAATAGTATTAGTATAATAAACTAATGGAATATTAGTATAATATAATTATTATAGCGTATCAGCTATATAATATTAAATTAATAGTATAATAGTATTATTATAATAAACTAATAGGATATTAGTATAATTATTAGCATAATAAACTAAGGAATAATATTCTGTCAATGATCACTTTTACGGGAAAGGACGAAAAAGCAGAACTTTCCGATTTGATAAATTAATTTATTATTTAAGAAATTAAATTTCTTAGAGTTTCATTAATTAAGAATTTAAATTAATTTAGTATGTGTTGCAGCTGGACGTAAACGTAACTCTCCATTCACGCGGTCGCAATAAATCTCTGGTTGGCGAGATCTCCGGCCGATATTCAGTCCCGGCCACCGCGAAACGATTGATTAATAGACCATTTTCCACGGACGGTAGAATGATCCTGATTTCCCGTGGTTCCGCCGCGAAATACCCGGAAAATCCGCATTTCGGTATTAGCTACGATCTGCCGTGAAATCGCGTATCCGATAACCGCACAGGCCACGATAACCATCCCAAGTCTCGCCTCTCCGTACATACACACGTGATACCTCCCTTCGCGCAATTTCCATCCTCTTTTTTTTCCCCTTTTGTCTTTTTCTTTCTTTCTCTTTTCGTCCTTGTCCTTTTCTTCGCCCCTCCCCCCTCTCTTTCTATATATATATTTTTCTTTTTGTTCATCGTTGTTCAATCTCTCGTTTCACGAGCGTTTCTTCGCTCCGTTTTGTTCCTCTTCTCGACGACGTACAGATCGCCTCGGACATCCTGCGCCGTTTTGTTCGCGACACTATGGCGGCTGCACGCAGACCGAGCGCTATCGAGTTTCTCCGTATCGCGGACGATTTTCAGGCTCGTTCCTTGATTAGAAGGGGCGAGCGACAGCGAGTGAATCGATACGACGCCAACCACGGTCACGCGGGACATCGATATCGTTTCGCGAAATTGTCGCCGACAATAACGGCGAGAGCATATTGCCCGATGAATACGGAATCAGACTGTGGATGAATCGTCTGCGGTGCCAAATACAAATTTGTTATTATTTAGTTTATTGCGCTAGATTAATCAATAACTTATTAATCGATGTTGATTCATTCCGATGAAAGAATATTATTCTCAAGCTGTGTGTCATATTTCCAAAGGCCATTCCTTCCGGTTTCGGAATTCACTCATTTTTTGCCCAATTTCCGGTCCCCGGGAAATCGCATCGGCGCGTCGCTAATCCAAAATCCATTAGTTCGACCTGACGCTGTAGTTAACGATAGCTACTGGTGGATAATGAATTTCCAGCCGACTAAGGCAATTATTAGCGCTGCTCGACACTTCTCTCTGTTCCGCTTTGTCGAAATCCCACGTGCTCGCGCTTCGCCGTTCGTAATTTAGAAGCGTTTTGCGCGTAGCGTTCCCCGGTAGCTAGACCTACCTTTTGCGTGGAACACCAAGTTGGAGAGAGCTAAGCTCGTTATAATTTGTCACTGCGACAGTGCTTGTTTTGCGTTGAAAGAGTAAGAGGCTGCGGGAAATGGCTTTCTGAAGGCGAGTTTTAGATGCTGTTTTGAGTAATGATAATGCGGAATAAAATGTATACGCCTCTTGGTTTCTTGGACGAATAGTCCATGAACTGTTCCATTAATTGTCACTGTTTCGACGTTCAAAATTCATTTCAAGCTTGCAAAGTCCTAACGTTGTCTGGATAAATCTAGAATCCCTCGATCTCGTCTGCTTCGTTTAACCACTTGCGCTGGCGACTGATTGCGGACCTTAACGAGTGACCAAACCGTGTACAACATAATATCACCGGATAGAAATTATTGAGAAGTAATAAATTTATTATTTGTTTTGCCCGAGTTATACTTAAAACTGAGGAAACATTGCAATTTTGGGACAAAAAAGTCTCAACGCGTCGTTCCAGCGCAAGTGGTTAATCTGCGGACCATAACGAGTGACCAAACCGTATACAACAACTCGTCGATATGATATCACCGGTTAGAAATTATTGAGAAGCAACAAATTTATTATTTGTTTTGCCTGTGTTACACTTAATAAAAGTATACTTAAAACTGAGAAAATATTGCAATTTTGGGACAAAAAATCCTCGACGTGCGTTGCACGTCATTCCAGCGTAAGAGGTCAATCTACCTGGCGCATCCATTAGTGCCAATTCAAAAATTCACTCTCGTCAGCCATTTCTTCATCACCAATCTTGTGTCTCGGCTGTTCAGACACGGTTGCAGTGCTGTTGATCCAAGTCACCGAAGTTATCCAAGATCGAGCGACGAGCTACCGATTCCCAAAAGGCGATCGCGAAACGCGTGTTACAGTGGCGAACGGATACACGGATACACGGATTGATGGCTGTGTCACGACAACGGTGACAACGGGGTTCCCCCAAAGCCTGTCTCTCGCAATGCGGGTTCGCGTTTTCCATCAAACCGAGGGCAAACCCCGTTCTGTTTCACGCGTTCGAGGTGATGCGGCACGGCAGGGAAGCTTTCACGCTGATGAATGGCTGGCGGTGACGCGATTAAAAGGACACGCGTGGAAAGTTATCGCGGTCGTTGCGTTTTCGAGCACGTTGCACGCTCCCGATAACGATGGAAAGATGACCTGGCCAATCTCGCGGCTCTTTGTTACCACCATCCATGTGCCACGTGTACAGGTGACGTGATGTTTACTTGATGAGAAGCTCGCGATGCATGCACAACCATGCTACCGTGCAACTTCGTATTAACTTCATCCAATGATCGCATTCACTGATCATCGTCTTGTTGTTAATCTTTTGCGCTCGACTGTCTCCTGCAAGGGGACTTAATTAACATACTTACTTAACCTCTTGCGCTGTAATGATGTATCACACACGTTGAAAATATTTGGCCGAAAATTGCAATGTTTTTTCAGTTTTAAGTGTATGTAAATTTACTATTTATTATTTGCTTTCGGTTGTATACTTAAATATATTTAAAACTGAGAAAATATTACAATTTTTAACCTCTTGCTGGCAACTGATTGCGGACCATAACGAGTGACCGAACCGTATACAATAATTCGTCGCTTTCTTTTCCTTTTAAACTCGTTGGTATGATGTCACTGGATAGAAATTATTGACAAGTAATAAATTTATTATTTGCTTTGCCTGAGTTATACTTAAGTATACTTAAAACTGAGAAAATATTGTAATTTTTGGGACAAAAAATTCTCGATGTGGCACGTCATTCCAGCGCAAGTGGTTAACCTCTTGCTGGCAACTGATTGCGGACCATAACGAGTGACCGAACCGTATACAATAATTCGTCGCTTTCTTTTCCTTTTAAACTCGTTGGTATGATGTCACTGGATAGAAATTATTGACAAATAATAAATGTATTATTTGCTTTGTCTGGGTTATAATATATATATATATATATATATATATATATATATATATATATATATATATACTTAAGTATATATAATATATATATATACTTAAATATACCGAAAACTGAGAAAATATTGCAATTTTTGGGACGAAAAATTCTCTTTTGCGTGGCACGTCATTCCAGCGCAGGAGAGCGCATTAAACTGCCCTAAATAAACAACGATTTTTCGTCATTCGAAATTAAATTCACATGTCAAAGGATCAAGACTCTGATTATTTACAAACCGCGTGTACAGTGGCTGCAACTGCCTCGATCACGGACCCCCCATAGACGTGGCGTATAGGAATCGAACGGTGTTCTGTGAATCCAGTCAATCACGGCAATTTGCATCGACCGTTGGTCTCTACGTGCCCTCTCGTCCACCTTGTCCTCCGTGTTTTCTATTATCTCTGTCGGCCATCCGAGCCGTGCCTTTAACGCAAATCATGTCTGATTGAGGTTTCAATCGGAATTCGTGAATAGAACTTGATTTAGTGGCGTGTATACACACCTACGTACGTGGAAGGAGATGGAGAGGTTGCTTTGGTTGCATTTTCCCCTATTGCAAAACGCGAACCATCAAAGATGACTGAGTTCAACCCTCTCTGCGTGCTAGTTCAGACAAATAATCTAGTAATGATCCGTGCATCAAGAAACAGATTCGATAGGGCGATGTATCCGCTATCGGTTACTTGCGGGGTGTTTTAAGTTCCGGGATGTTTGTGCAATTATACATAGTGGTTTCGTTTGGAAAGAATTTTGTTTTGATCGAAAGAACTTTTCAATTATTTCGACTGATACTGAAGGTAAGAATCAAGCTAAGAGAGAAGATTCAAAGCATTAGATCTGCAATAATTTATTAAATACAATATAATAATAATATATAATAATATTTCTTAAATATAATATAATAACATATAATAATATTTCTAAATTGAGCAGCTAGATATATTTCTGCTGTACATAATTACGATACATTTCATAATTTATAAATAACTTATAGCAAATCACGTTTAAAAATAGCAAAAAGAATCTTTAAAATAAAAAAATAAAAGAACCCGAGGTAAATTGAATCGGAAGCCCTACCCTCTACACGTTCGAATCTTCTCAAAAATCGATCAATTGAGCGCCGGTCGTCGTTTTGACTTTCAATATTTGCTCGCGTTCGTTCGCGATATATTTGTTTGCTCGCATAGTGAATTCACGGATCGGTTTTATATATCAACGGTGCGACACTGCCGCGAAATTTTTCAGCGCAGAACTCTCGCCGCGCGATCGAAAAGTAGTCGCCGTTTCGGCTAATCTACTTTTTTTTTTTTTTCCTACGGATATTACGTCCGTTTTTCTACCGTGAAGTTTGTCGTTTGCAATATTTATTTCAAACTACCGATCGTGCAGCGAGAAAATAACAAATTTCTGAATTCCAAGCTCTATTGGCGCGTAGGAGAAAAAAAATGTGAAAAAATTTAAGAGACGAAATAAAACGAGAAGCTCGAACGTTAAAGCTCCAACAATAAAACATCAGTTATCGAATTATTACGATGTCAATTATAATTCGTTGTCGATTGCATAAACTCTCTCATTTGAATTTCGTTGTCGATTGCAGAAGTCGAGGAGCGCTCCGGCGGGAAGGCGCGCGGCGGTAAACTAGCGCGTCGTGCGCGCTCCTTCAAGGAGGACTTCCTGGAGAAGCTCTCTCATATGCGCTCGCCTGGTAGCGGAAGCGGAGGTGGAGGCAGCGGAGCGGCCACAAGGGCCGCCTCGCCCTCCTCGCCGCGGACACCACGCGACAAAAGCGCGCCCGGCTGCACCGATGCCGCGACAACCCTCGACAAGAATCCCCTCCGTGACCTGCACATCCACGTGCGACAGGTGCAGCTGGCACTGCTCCACTTCAGAGACGTCGTGTCGAAGAAGAAGCTCGAGATGCTGCCCGGCAACGGCACCATCGTCCTCGATACTGTCACCACTATACACACTGTGCTCAAGTCCTATCTCCTCTACGAGAACAGGTAAGTCAGCATTTGATTGGTATCAAACGTGACCTTACTCCTTCCGAGTTTCTTGGCTTTGAAATGAAGAATTTGTCTACGTGATCTAAGATCATTTGCAAGCTAGGATGTATATTTCGAAATTTGCTGTTAAACGTTATCGTTAGAGAATAATGTTCGACGATCGTTCACATTTTCTTGATAAAGCTCCACTCTGGGATCAGCGACAAATCAAGTGTATCAAGCCCTAGCACAATTACTGAAACTCTGCGACGACGTGCTGCTACACGGTGACCAGTCCTCTGCGCTGGACACCGAGAACGTGACACACATCATAGGATTAGTCGAAGAAGCTGTGAAAAACTTGGTTGCCCTGGCGAATGAGAAGATCGCCAACAGACAGAAACCTGCCGCCGCCGTTACGAATAGTAATAGGTGGGTGTTGTCTCTCTCGTTATTACTCGGTAATAGTAATTTTCAATAAATTTCACGTTCTGTCGATTGTTTCACAACTAGCGTCGAAAGTTTGTACATGTTTTTGTGCCGTCATAGTCAGTAGAATTTGAGGATGAACCATCGGAATCACGTTTTCAGAACGTCCGGTTATGGATCGGAATTGACGCCACAAAGAAATTCTTTACCTGATATCCCGCTAACCCCGAGGGAAAGGCAGATTTTAGAGCAGACCGCTGCGACTACTAGTTTGGTCCGTAGCTCGCATAGTTCAGAGTCGATTTTAAGGGATTCTAGTCCTCCCCCAAAACCGCCACTCCCCGAGAGGTAGTTCCCTAAGCTTCTTATAGTAGTAGATAGTAACAGTGCATGTACTCTTGTGTGTCTAGTTGGAAAAAATTAGTTCCATTTAAAGTGACTGTGACTTTGAAAAAGTAACGTCTCGATGATTTTCAGAACTAATGTGTGTCTGTCGGAGGAAAATAGTTCCTCCGGCACACCGCCGCCATTGCCACCGAAACGGAGAACAAGAGCCCAACAGTTGCTCGATGAATCTGAAGGTCTTTTAGCATCTAGTCTTGACGGTGTTTCCCTACGAAGTCGATCTCCAGAGGATTCGTCGTCTCTTCTAAGCGCGTCGGCTGGTAGTTTGGATTCAGCCCTGAACCATTCTCGTGACGAGGATGAGATACGGGCGATAATGGGACCAAACGACGAGTCTCTGAACGACAGTATGGATCTCAGTCTGATGGCTACTATCCAGGGTAATGAATGATTCTCTTCGAATCGATGTGAACAATATCTTTTGGGAAGAAAAACTCGGTCTTGCTTCAATTGATAAGTTAAATAAATAGTTACTTTATAAAGATTTATATTAAATTTATGACAATGAAATTAGAACCTTTCCAAGAAGGTAATGGTAGGTAGAACTGCACATGTCCTTTTGTGTCAAAATGACCATTATGTTAGGTGCTTAGTCAGCGAAATAGTTTTTAACCGCGTTTGTCTCGATCGTGGAATCAGTTTTGTTGAAAGAACTTTAGAATGCAGACTGATTGTAGCTTTAAAAATCAAATAATTTGCGTTAAAAAATTCTATGATATAATCAGAAAAAATATTAATCAATAGTGTTTTTATCGGACCAACTTTTTAAAATCATTACACAGAAAATGAGAAAAGCAACTACATATATTGACTATTCTTTCACATTTATAGGCATGCAAGTTAACGATAGTTCAAACTGTAGTTGTTGGGACGGTTCTGAAACAAACATACCAAGTACCATGTTATTGGGTCAACAAACTCCACAAGAAATGCTTAATCCATTTACCGGTGAGTAATAGAAAATTCGTATCTTCGCCAGTAGTGTGATGGTGAAGCAACGGCAGTACCGATGACGGTGCACATTTATAAATGTATAGAAAAAAATGTGAGAGCTAAAATTACGCAAGAATTCCTCAAATAGCTAGTGGAGCAGGTAACGTAGGTGTTAGGCCTTCAGACTACGTGAACAAGCAGTATAGTATAGATCTTTATTCGAGTCAGTGTAACGAAGTGGAATTCTTCTTTTCGGTTCGTTCATTAGTTTATTGTTGTTTTTGTGAAAACACAAACGCCACCATGTCCGGTAATAGGAGTTGGGAAACGTTAGAAACATACTTGTGTAAGAAAGTTAAAGAATATTCAAATGAAAATTCTTACTGTGTCGTAATGAATCGTGTGAAAATTATGTTTTAGGTATAGAAGGAAAAATGGAAAGGTTGTCAACGCAGACACAGGAATCTGGTTTCGTATCAATGCATTCACAACGAAGTTCATCTCAAAGTTATACTACCTCTAGTATGACGTCCAAAAGATCTTCCCAGCAAAGTAGTATTAGTTATAACTCCCAGACGTTCAACTCGCAACAATCGTTTTCCCAAACGAAATTGTCTTCAGATAGTAACGGGTCTATTTTTACTCAAAAAACAATGACTAGCTCGAAAAGTACTGTTAGCGCATCAAATATGTCCGGAACTGGAGATTCTGCGGCATTAGAAAAATTGGTAAATGTTGGTGTTTTCATATTTTCACTTTATTTTTTGTGATTTTTATTATTTGCCGTAATAATAGTTCATTTACAAACCAAAGTATAATATATAAGTTTAATGTTTTATAAAATAATTATTTGTAAAAATTCTGTATGTTATTTTTTTGTATTTTTACAATAATTTAAAGAAAATTTACAAATAGAATACATCATGGATTAACAATTTGCAAATATAAAAGTATGTGTTTTTTTAAATGTGAGTTCCCATGTTTGGTAGGAAGTGGAATCGATTTCTTCATCGGACGCTAATGGTGTGCCGCCAGCTTTGCCAGAAAAACGGTCGAAACGAAGGAAAGAACGTCAGCCATCGCAGTACGACAATGTACCTGAAAATGAGCATTTATCAACCTGTAGTTTACATACTAATAACGGCGATAGTTCAGATGCTAGTAAACCTCCTCCACTTCCTCTCAAGAAAAGACACAGTAAGTCAAATCATAGTTCATGATAAACAACAGCAATACAGCAATACTATAACATTCAATACTATATTCAATACCATGTTGCTTTATTGCTGTTGGAAGACTTAATTATAATATCAATTAAAAATGAAGTTGCTTAAATTTAAAAAGAACAATTATTAGACGAAATTATGTTAGACATTATCTAGATTATATTAGAATAGTCGTTCAGAATTTTTCTTTCACATAGTAGGTTAAAACTGATACAATATTTTGTATCCCCCAGTGTTCCAATCAGTGGCATATTCTGGTAAGTGGGATCCTGCCCACACAAATCAGCTATCCCTCAGCAAACACGTTCACGCTAAGTTGAAACCCTTCGTTTCACGCATTAATTATACACGATTTTTAAGCTCCTAGCTTTTTGCGGCATGTTCTCGTCGTTACTTTTCATCTCATTTTGTCGAAATGACCAACATGACTTCATTTGATATCGAGCTTGGATATTTTACTCATACCTTGGGCTTTTTCGTGGCTTATATTTTTATATAATTGATATAAACACGGAGAATAATGCATACATTTTTTTTCCTACATAAAGAATAATTATGATTATGATTTAATTACATTTTACCATATTTTTTTTTTAATATAAAATCAAATTTCGTATATTTATTTAATTTAAATCTATCATATTTCATAAATTTATTATTTGCATTAACATCTTTATAATAGTTCTAAATTTCATTAACCGTAGAAACTAATCTTCAATCACTTATGTGGGCGTCGTTATTGTTCCATTAATTAAATTGACCTTTTCTTGCTAATAGTCAGTTAACACTTGTGCTTCTTTAACTCTGGAGTTAAGCCAGCTGACTTTAGTTTTCGTTTCCAGAATTGTACGTAAAGAATCAACGATGGGATATATCTTCTGTAATTTGAAATTTTTTTCAATATACATGATATTTGTTCATGCTTGCATTATTATAATATTTATCCCACTTAGTTTAATCGTGAAGAGTGTAATTAATCGTGGTGAAAATGTTATTTAAAAAATTTCACTTTTATTCCAGTAAGTTCATACATATCTCGTACTTACGAATTTACATTATCTATACTATCGAGGTACATGCTTGTGCATCAGTGTTTTTCTGTATTTTACATACCTGTGCTTTGATATTTCATTTTAACATGAATCGTGCTTGTATCTATCATATATGTATATATATCATATATATATGTATATCATATATGTATGTATGTATGTATGTATGTATATATGAAACCATATTTTTTATTTATTTTTTATAAATATGTTATATTGCCTGATACATTAAAATTATATAAATCTATGTTGGTATCTATTTCAGTTATGGCATACATGGAGATGTTTGGGAATTGTTCTCATAGTAACAATGACTTCATCTCTGGTCTTGGAACCCGTCATTCAATGGCAGCTTATAATTCAATGCAAGCAGAGTGGCAGCAACACGAAATGGCCCTTACTACGACACAATCGTGTTCTTTTATGGCACATACTATAACTACGTTACACGATAGTTCAAAGTATGTGGTTTGACATCAATTTTTTGCGCATCTTCCTATGCTTGACAAAATGTACAATGTGTTTTCTTGTATTTTTTATATTTCGTTTCAGTACCTTCATAACGATGACACCATCAGTAACAGAAGTAGCAAATAATTCTAGTCTCCCACCCGCATTGCCACCAAAGAGATCCCGTTCCATTAAATCAAATGTCACGCCTCCGCCAATTTCGCCAAAACCAACCAGCAGCATGCAAAGCATTCATACGATCGACCCAATTGTAACATCAACTCCAGTGAAAGTAGAGGAATCTAGTTGCATTCATGATAAAAGAGAGTTAACACCTTCGACTCCAGTGAAATTGGTAATTATTCTACAGGCCCGCGTATGTTAACACAAATTTGTATCACACAAGATACTACTAATCGAAATTTTTAGAATAACGTTGCCTTAGACACGATATTACCATCCTCAAGACCTGCTAGTAATGCTTTGTCATCGATTTCAATCGATGACAATACCCTGGACTTAAGAGATGTCGATCAAGACGATAGCATTTTGGATGAACTGGATATTGGCAAGTATTTAGTTTTCAAGAAATCGGATGAGGAAGGACCGGATATAAGAGGCGGTCACCCTGATGCGCTGTTAATTCATGCAACCAAAGCTAATAAACATGGTAAGATTTTATTCAAATATTGGACAATCAATATATCTTCATTAAAGGCTATAATGTATTTCATATTTTTCCATGCTTCATAGATGAGAAAGAATCAGGTCAGTGTAATAATTTGTTAGATGCATTTGAAATAAGTTAACTTAAAATGTACAAAGTATAAAATTGTTGTTCGTCTATCAATAAATATCATATTAATTCTTAATTCGTATATCTTTCAATTTATTTGGATGCTTGTTTTATTTACAGACTTTTTGTATCAAGAAGCGTTCTTAACAACATATAGAACGTTCATGCAACCACTGGAATTAATTCAAAAATTACATAAACGTCATCAGCGATTTTCTTGTTCTGCTGATGTTATTAAACAAAGAGCAGCTCGTGAAGCATTTTCCTTGTTAGTTAGAGTTGTTAGCGATTTAACGTAAGTTCACTAACAAATTCCTCACGATTGTTTAAATCTTTTTTTATATTTCGTAATATTTAATAGTTATAAAAATGTTAACTTCTTTCAGCATGTCAGATCTCGATGATACCCTTTTGCAAACCCTAATGGAATTCGTACAGCAATTAGTATGTAGCGGTGATCTTACTATGGCGAAAGCTTTGCGTGTTAAAATTTTAGAAAAACATGCCGCGAAACAGTTACAATCTACCCAACCAATTCTTTCTTCATTGAGTGTGACAACAAAGCAAGCTTCCCTTCTCGATTTTAAGAGCGAACAAATTGCAGAACAAATGACGTTGTTAGATGCTGATTTATTCATGAAAATTGAGATTCCGGAAGTGCTAATCTGGGCTCAAGAACAGAACGAAGAACGAAGCCCAAATTTAACTAGGTTCACGGAACATTTTAATAAAATGTCGTACTGGGCTAGATCAAGAATACTGGAACACAGATTAGAGAATGAAGCGAAGGACAGGGAAAAATATGTTGTTAAATTTATTAAAATAATGAAGCACCTTAGAAAAATTAATAATTTCAACAGTTACTTAGCCCTGCTTTCTGCATTAGATAGCGCGCCTATTAGAAGGCTTGAATGGCAAAAACATATTACGGAGGGTTTAAAAGAATATTGTGCTCTTATTGATAGTTCTAGTAGTTTCAGAGCTTATAGACAAGCTTTGGCAGAAACACAACCGCCATGTATTCCGTACATGTAAGTACATGTCAATTATTTTATCTTAATAATTGAAAAGCGCTGTTCACCTAAAATATTACGAACATATGAAACAATTTTTTTACTTACAGTGGACTTGTGTTACAAGATCTTACATTCGTGCATATTGGAAATAGTGATCTGTTACCGGATGGTACCATAAATTTTTCAAAAAGATGGCAACAATTTAATATTGTTGAAAATATGAAGAGGTTCAAAAAGGGGTAAGTTCGCAACTTTAACCATTTTTTAAAATAATAAATATATTTCTAAGTGCTATTTCTAAACTGAACTTTTTACTTATTGCAGGACGTATTCGTTTAAGAAACACGAACGTATAATAACGTTCTTCAATAATTTCAGTGATTTCCTCTGTGAGGAGGCAATGTGGCAGATTTCAGAGAGTATTAAGCCGCGCGGTGGAAAGAAAACACAGTTACAGAACTAGAATATATCAAACCCTTTCACTGCCTGCGTCTCAAAATCGAAAAGCTGAACCAATGAATTAGAATATTTATATTTATGATATTTAGATAAATTTGCTTAATTACGAGTCGAACGAAAACGATACAACACTCTAAGGGCGGTGAAAGGGTTAGATGTGTCTATCCCGTTTCAACAGCCTCTGTGAGGTTGTATTTTAATTTATGGAAATTTAAATATTCAATCTATATTGAAAAAATACAAAAAAGAATGTGAATAGTCATCTAGATCAAATTAAAATTTGATGTATTTGTTTCGTTTAAAAATATAAACTGCGTGTATGGATATCGATTGAATCGAAACACGTTTAGGGAGACTTTAATGAATTGGCTAGATCAATCATGTCTCAATGTATTTTTGTAGTCTTTTCCTTTTTGCAATAAGGTTAATAAGGAAAAAAAAGTCGGGTTAGCTATGGACCTACGTAATGTATTCTTAAATAATACAGCTGTAACGATGCTTAACGTGGCATGATGGGAAAGAAACCCCACAGATACACACATTAACTATTCTATACATACACACACACACACACAAACTATTTATTTATTTGCTTCATATCAGCGATATGTAAAAAGTAGTAAATGTCATTCATTTTCTTCTTTCTCTTTTTTAACTTACTTAGATATATATGTAAACGTCCATTATATAGCTTTATCGTAGATAGATAAACTTTTTAAACGTCACAGATATACTTCTGTTGACTTTGCAAGGAAAAACACCAATTACGTTGATTAATGTAGAGCTATTGTAGTCTCAGATTAGTGCAGAAATGATGCGCTTCTCTGAACACATGGCAGGACTGAGCGTAACTGTTACATATACTATTGTATATGATTCTAGGAAACATTTTTTTGTTGGAAACTCGTTAATAGGTATCCAAGCTTTCAGCTTTAAGTCAAATGGTTACCTAAAAGTGTGTAGGTAAATTAAATGTAAAAAAAAAAAAAAAACCCAAGATTATAGCTGAAGAATTTAATCGAAAGTTTATTCACATCGCCTTTTCATTTTCGCCGTTAATTCTGAATATTTTCCATTTCTTTATTAGTTTCTGTATGTTTTTAGCGATGATAATGAGAGTTTCTTTCACAATACATTCCGATGGAGTGAAAGAATCTGATTGAATTAATTTCATCAAATTAAGAATAGCAAAAGGAAAAACATGTTGTTGCTCCTATAATTTTCGTACTCTTTGTTAGTAAGTCGAAACTTAATAGAGTGCATCGAGTCTAATTGATTTTCTATGATAAATGAAATCGCTGTAATGATATATGGCTGTCTGTGTGCCTCATATTATAGAATGAATGAATATCTACCTATTAACGTTTCTCCGATCTCACGTTTAATAATATAAATATATCTCGTATACAAAAATTCGTGGGCGAAACTATAATAATCGGGCTTAAGACACATAAAACGTGAACCGTAATCTGCATGTTAACGTATGATCTTACGTTTTACGTACGATTGTACACTTTTATTCATATTAAAAAGAGGGCCTAAGCAATTAATAGTTAGCGTCGGTTTATAAACATGCCGTTAATTAAAATTTAAAAACATTAAACACAGGAGGAAATAAAACTTAAAACAGTCATGATCTAGACTCAAAATGTAGTTAGAGGTTTGCTATTGTATACATACGTATATAAATTCGATAACAGTTGTCAATTTCTAAACATGCACCAAAATATACATACGTAATATAGCTTTCAATATTAATTAACAAAGAGTAATAGACGTTATAAACCATGTTTCCATAAAAATAGATGCACTCCGTTAATCGCAACTAGAAACATTTTGGAAGAGGAAGAGAAGGAATGAAATCAATCTTAATTATGAATTTTTAATCAAACAATGACATATGTTGCGCCGATAGTTCACGAATAACTATAAATATAACGATAAACCTGAATTTTTTTTTCATAATATGAGAGCGAATGTGCAAATGTGTGTAAAGTCAAAACATTTATGTTTAATAATTCGTATATGTGTAAGGATGGTTCGTCTAATCTAAAGTTAAGGAAAGGTTTATTAACGTTGTAAATAGTTTGATTGTATTCATAATTTCTTGTATGTATGTGAGTGCCCATTTATTATTCGCAATTGTATATACAGCAGTATATTGTCTCTAATTATCTTTACACGTGACGTAATTAATCTCATATAATTTTTAAGTTGACAGAAATCATTGTGATGCCATATTACATTCTCACTTAATAGCGAGCACATGACCTTTATGTTATTTTTATTTAACTGACGAAATTAAATACACAATTCATTTTGCCAGCTATTCATAAGTCGTGCAGTAAACAGATATACATAAATTCCTTATGACAAAAAAAAAAGAAATGAATTAAAAACTTGCCATTTATAATTTAAAATTTCATTTACGGAACATAAGATAAAATACAGATCCACTTGTGGTATTTACTGTTTATATGCCATTGAAAAACTTTATTCGTATTGTAAGATAGACTATAATTTTCTATCGTCATAAGGAATTTGTGTATTCTTATCTCGCTGCATCATTTTGACATATCTAATATCATGTTCAACATTGTTCTTTTGTTTGTAATTTTTTTTTTTTAATACAATCATTGTCATCTTTTTTCTAAAATTCATTATGCCATTTCTTTTTACACTGTCCCTTCAATTTTTGGTATTATACATGTACGTATGTTTTGAAATCTCTTCTTATTAAAATTTTGTCAATAATTCTTTTAACGAAATATCTCGAGTGAAAGTGTATTTATAAATGTACAATGTAATTATATTGATCGCCTTTGCATCTATTTTTTATTACAAATATTTTTCTTCGATTTACTATTACATAATAGAATTCTCTTGTAAATTTCGCGCAAACATATGTGTATGCATATAATTTAAGGATAAACGTTAACGCTACAAAATCATGAGTGAGATAAAAAAAAAACAGTGAATATGCAACGAAAAACTTAGACTTGATCAGTTATTTTATTAGATAAAGAAATATTAGGCTAATCCACGGTAGGCGAACAAACTGCGAGAAAAACAAATTGACTTGATAATAAGATATTTTTGAAGTTCTTTTATTTTATACTTTATACTACAATAATAACATTAATTATTAATTAAAGTAATAAATACCCGTACATATCTATGGTTAGAGGAATTTAATATCGCGGTCCACTTTCTGTACTAAGAATTTTTATAATTATTGAAGTATCCATACTTTATTCACCAAAGAATAAAAATAATAATTACATTCAGTATATATATTATTGAAATGAATTACTATGATTTAAATGCTAAACAAAGATGTAAAAATGTTGAAAATTTCATTGTTTGTCCTTTCTTTAGCTTCTTAGATTTACGCTCAATTTCACAAACTATGTAACTTCAGAATGAAATCACGCTGTTTGAAGTAGTCTATTTAGAATTATTGAATTCCTTTTACGTGATTACTAAATAATATTTTATAATACAATGGCATGAATTATGCAATTACATAGTTACAAAATAAATGAGCCAATTAAAAATTTAACAATCAATATATACGAAAACATTAAAATTATGTATGCATTTAGTTCTCCAGTGATTGTTACTGCCAAATCTATCTTATTATCAATGATATAAATTATATAAGTGTATACAACTTATTAGTTAATATTGCTGTATTCTTTCGAGTTTGACTTGAGTATGAACTAGCATGAGCAACAATATAAAGTCACGTTTTTTCTACCGTTTGCTGAACGTAGCTACTAGCTTTCAAAAACAGTCTATAAATGGAAATAGACTCTAAAGCAATCGCTGTTGAACTTACCCTTGTGCAAAAACGATTTTAATGTTACGAAGCCCTGCAAACGCGACCCTCTTTGATTATGGCATATGTATGTACATATATCGATATTCCTGTGGCGAGAGATATTTGCGTTTTTTAACGACACATACATTATACAATAACTTTGACGACCGATTAATTAATTCATTGATCTGTTACTACGTACATTTTCGCAGAGAGAAAAAGAAAAGATACGTTTCAAATATGGGTCAAATAACTCTCGCCGAATTTCAATTATGTCAAATGTTTTGAGTGTATTGTTCTAATGAGAAAAACAATCGCTAAGCATCAAGTAATAATTACTATTAATGTGTTATCTTATCGATAACGACAAAAGATTATATGTGTAATTTAACATTTAAATAGGTACGATGGTAAGTATAAGAAAGTACTGATAATCGATAGTTGCTGTGATTATTGATACTTCTGATTGACACACGCTCGAAGATACATTCGTAAAAGTATCAACTATCGCAATGACAGAAGAAAAAAAAAAAAACGAACATATCCACAAGATACTATATTGCTGTGTAGGGATGACAGTAATCCGAACAGCTTATATGTATGCATCGAAAAGGAAATATCCGAAAGGCGAATGATGTAATTTGTTCGTTTGTTCAGCAGCATGAAATACAGTAATTCATTGTCGATATTTTTGAAAATAATTTTTTCTTTTGCTTTAATAATTTTTTACACTCTTGATAATTTATTGGTTTATACGGCACTTGATTGGGAATATTATTCCTCTCGAATAACGTTTCGACTGACAACGAGTGTATTTATTGTATGAAGGATACACTTCTTACACATACATACATATACACAGATAGAACTTATAATGTTAAATTATGTAGTAACATCGCACTTAATAAAATTCACTAATGATCGTTTGGAAAATTTTAAACAGAAACTAATGCAATCGTCTATCACCGTCGATTGATATTGCATTATTTAACGAAGAAGAAAAGTACTTTTTGCTACCTCGTTCCGCGAATAAAATCAAACGTATATACAGAACAAAAATTTGGAACTTCCGAATTAGTCTCTCTCGATCAAAATTACCAACAATCAAAAATTATATTTTTTAACGGAGTTAAGGAAGTAATAGAATCAATTGTATCAAATCAGAATGTATTGTTTCTTGTTTGTTTTTTTTTCTCCTTTTATTTATTATATTTTATTGCTGCTTTGTACAAACAATAAATTGCACGAAATTGTAATGCTCGACTTAAGCATCTTGTTCAAAAGTTAAATATCAAAATTTGAAGGAATTCGATAAAAGAATATTATGCACTGTAGAATCGAATTAAAAATTATGACAATTATTTGGCAATCCGTCTGCTAATTTATTCAAGTTGAATAATTTTAAATGCTGTTTGTACATAAATATGAATTCTTGCTCTTCGTTTTTATGAACAATTTAATAAAGTGCAAATACCATTGGGTATCATATTGGATTCATCCCTTAAATAAAATTTTTGACCAAAACAATTCAGCAAATTTTCACGATAATAATATTGTATATAAGAATTCTTCTCTTTAGAGATTTTCTATGGTTTTTGTCACATAGTACATACGTTGTACATATATTTAATACTTTGTTTTATTAGAATTTTCATTAACTGTAATTAAGATTAAATTTGATTTCCAGATACAATTACAATTTATTACTATTTTTGTGGTGCACGCTCGTATTATTATAAAATGTACCTAATAGTTACCATAGAACTGCCACGAAAACTGTGTAAATTCTCCCATCGTGGAAAATCAAAGAGTAGACGTATCGCGAATGTCACAGTAATCATTTAAGGGATCAATCCATTTCTAGTCCATATTCCAAACATTACAATGAAGCTACGATTTCTTATATCCCTAGCGGCGCAAAATTATAGTATAAGACAAAGATATATCGAATGGCATTTATATTCTATGTGTCTCATCAATAGGACTCTATACGTACGTATAGGAAATTAATATCATGTAAACGAAGATATACGTATAACAAGTAATTTGCGACTCATACTGATCGTGAGAACGAAACTCGGTGTACTGAGCATATCATTTGTAAGCAAGCGAAAATTGTCACACATGTAACCGTTATATTCGAGATCCCTTTTTTAATTATACTGTTTCTCGACGGAAGAGAAAAAAGATTCAGTACTTGAGCTGTACTCGAGAAGAAGTAAACGTAACGCATCTACGTTTCGATTTATTATGTAATCGATCATATTTTTCTGTATATATTTTTCTTATTGCGCTATGACACGCGCTTTTAAAACCACGTGTTTATGTAATACGATTGACATGTGACTGATGTGCGTACCCTACGATTATTCCATATAGTCTATCGTGAGAATATCTCTTTAGTTCTCTCTCTCTCTCTCTCTCTCTCTCTTTTTGTTATGTTAAACATTTGTAAAATCTGTATGAAATTTTGGACCGAATGTTATAGCTTTTTTTTGTAATAGATGTGTGAAGAAGTGAAATAAAAATGTTAGAACCAAATGTATCTTCATAATATAATAACCCAAATTTGAATAGTTGAACATTTTCTTCCAGTAGATATCAAATAGCAATATTCATTTTCGATTAAATAGAAATTGTAAGAAATCTCAATAATCTAATACAAAATCAAATGAAAATTCGCTTGATTTATGGACACTGAAATGCTAGCGTCGCGTAGCGGTGAAACGATGGAACTAAAATCTATCGCTGTCTTTGTCGCTCGTTAGTGCATTCCTTGTCTATCACGTTATAAGTCACGACATAAGTCTATCTTTGTCATTCACTGTTGTGCTCCTTGTCTATCGATAATGCTGTCATCTAAGCAAGTTGCAACTTTGCCTGGAACTAAAAGGCTAAACAGGAAATATCCGACAGATGGCAGCACCTATATTAATCAAAGTCGGTAATAAATAAACCGACTTTAACTCCAGTAATCTCTGATAGATGGTAGCAATCGTTCACAAATTTTCCTCAATAGATCGAAGCATTGATCATCTAATAACAATGTTCAATTTTTCGTAAACTGTGTTCAAAATTTGAACCAAAATTAAAGCTGAATATAATTAGAACCATCAGCTTTGAAATGCATGAGAAAATCAATTCATATAAACATACAGTTCATAATACTTTTTTAATTTTGACATGAAGTTCAACCTCCTTAGAATAAATTGTAGTATAAATCGTTATATTCAATTTGCTATTATAAGTTATTTTTTATTGTATCGTATCGCACTTTTAATTTCATAGAAAAATTTAGTTTTAATTAAAATTATTATTCCATGGAATCGTCGGATAACGTATTTTACGAAAATGATAAATCAAGTGACTCACAACAAGATATAAAATTTTCGATTCAGTCTTTAGTTATTAATAATAATTACTGTACAACTACATATCGATTAACAAATATAAACTATATAAATAAACAGTAACGACTAAACTCTGGTACGAAATATTTATTTACAATAATTTAATTGTATAAAAATCTCGAAAAATCTAATATTTTTATTTATTCTCTATAAGTATAATAAGGTAACTTAAATGTATATGCTTCTACAGGAAGAATTCATTGACTTTTAACATCATGCATATAAATCCGACTAGGATATTCAAGACCAAAAACAGAGAGAAAATTAAAAACACACAGAAAAAATATATTTTGTTTCCTTGATAAATGTAGTGTCATATGTACAATGCTGTTATTGATTATATAAATTAGTCTTAGTGCTGTCTTCATTTTGTTTCTTCTTAAACAGTATTATTCTGGAGTTCTTTCACTTTTCTCTTTCCTTTTTTTTTTTTTTTAATTTCATGTAATTGTGTCCTCAAAAATTTAAACTTATACTTTAACAATTCCTTTACCCAAAATTGAATAATCTAAAATGAATTGCTCTTTGTCCAATAAACAATGAAATTTCATTGAGCATACAAAGGAACAGGAATGGGAGACTTTTTTACTTAATGGTCATGATAATGTAATGATGCATATTCAGTTGATACTACATCTACCACTCTTTTTTATGCTCATCCATTGATACACCTCCAGGACCTAAAGAAACTATCATTAAAAGGCCACCAATCACTGATAATGTCTGAAAAAAATAAAAATTTACATTCAACGCTTGTAATTAATAAACTATCAATTGATGTAATAATGATTGTTAATAATGATTGAGATTTAATGATTCTCAGATTACCTGGAAAAAGTCATATTTAAGGAAGTCCCTAAGTGCTTTATACTCTGGAATGGTCCACCACGCATTGTGGTAAAGGTTCAGTGCAGACAATAACAAAACAAGTAATAACGCACTGAGTTTTGTTTTATATCCGATAGTTACCAATACCATTAGACTGCTTCCAAGAATATCTTGCAGGATTTGTAGGAATGATATCTCAAAGCGAATCAGCGTGGTAAACATAAATGCCAACAAAATTCTGCCAGTTAGCTGCAGGAGATTCTTAGGTTTATTATCTCCAAGACTGGGTACACCGGCAAATAACGATCTCCCTTCTATTCTTGATTCGGCCAGAACCAAAAGAAGTGCTCCTATCAATGCTAGATTTCTAAATAAAAACGTTACATCCCACAGAATATTGTAAGCTAGTGTCTGGAGTACTACTATGAAAAATAAGATTCCGCAAGCAATGCTGACTTTCCATCTTCCAATAACCATGACACAACCGCTGAGCTGTCCAACTAAATTAACCAGGACAAATATTGTAGCTAAGAAGGCACCGCAGTGCCAGGTATTGTTCATAAACTCTTTCTGCTCTGACCACTGAAACCACATTCTCAACCCATCCTCTAGAAATGTGGCTATGAGACAAAGTCTTGCAAGAGTTGGCAGGATGTGCTTTCCATTGCGAATTACCTGTTTTCACAAAAGAATAATAATTAGATCAATAATTCATACTTGTGACGCAACAATATCTTAAGATTCGTCTACATGATTTCTTTTTCAATGAATGTTAATATTACATAAACACAAATAAACGTTTCTGAGAAATAATGTACCAAAAGCGTTATACAAATAGACAAAAATTGAATAACGTTAAAAATTAATGTTTTCTCGAATACTTCCCAAATCTTTGTTAATTCAATCAACTTAATTCGAAAAGAAATATTGCTGAATTGAAACATATTTCCTTATCGGAGCATAACCTTCAATTTGGTAAGGCGCAGACAGCAATGTAAGAAAGTTTACAACACTCGTCAACATTGAGAAGGCATTACATCGTCAGATAATCAAAAATAAAGAAAATTCATATCGAAATATGTGAATATACATTGGGACCGTATCGCGATGACGTTGACAGGAGTACACCTGTATCCCTACAGGATTTCTGCTGGATGTTCTCCCCGTGAATGAAAACTTGCTTTAGTAAACAAAAATATATCGGGCAACGATGATTTGTTGATTTACCTGATCCGCAATTTCTTCCGCTTTTGAGACCACCTCCTGCGAGACCAGCATCTTGTTTTAATTTAAAAATCAAAAGGTACCCATACACTTACATGTACACACGTGCACGCACGCAAGAGATACTAACGACTAGAGAAAGACGGAGGAGAGGAGGGAGAGAAAGAGAGGAGACCAGAGAGACATGGAACAACCAGGCTGTACGACACTGTGTAAACGGTATTTTTGCAACTCCTCTGAATGATGTGGAGATCGAGGTGCGGCGTCACTTCCGGTATACGTGGTCGGACAATACAATTCCGTGATCATTTCAAAAGTACAAAGATCAATTACTTCAAAACTATATTTATTTCTCACCTTGCCAAGACTTCCTCTATCTCATTTCTTACCAGTACCTGGTGGTATTTTCTTTATCGATGCTACTTTTCGAAAGCGTCGAGTTTCAACAATATCCTCTTTCATATTTTGAATATTTATATATATAATATATATAATCGATAATATATTATTTTTTGGATTTTTTAGGAAGATTAACAGATAAACAAGGAAATGAATTTTTATGATTTTAAAAATGAATAGGATCAAGCAGCAGAATTTATTTGTACTGTTTGATTATTCTCTTTATTTTTTATCCTTTCGTCATAACTATTTAGAAGTGAAAAATATTTTATACGATAGAGAATATAAAATTCGTGTACTTCTTTCAAGTAGAAGGTGCAATTTTTGTTGGTGTATCGTTCGTTTTTGTCAAACTGTGCGCATCTTCGAAACATGATATATCTCATGGATGCAAATTACAAGATACTTTATTATAAGATACTTCCAAATCATCCATGGCTAAGAAGCTGTATATCTGTCATTGAGTATACATTAAGAAAATCGAAGAAATTATAATTTTTAATATAAAATCGTAAAAATTAAAAATGTTAATTTTCATATACGACGTTTACAATATAATTATGTATTCGATTTAAAAATCATAGCATGGAATTTACATGCACTGTGAAGAAAGAAGTTTTAGAATTTAGAAATGCGCCATGACAAAAGTGTTACTGAAGCGCCATCATAATGTCGTGCGTTGACAACTGAAACTAGTGCATAGAGTTCTGTTGAATATAGGTGTTTTTCGTTGTTTTATGTTGTGTAGAAGCAAAGAAACAAATTCAAAATATACCAAAATGGGCAGAGGATGTACGAGGTTGCCAGAGAATATAAAATCGACTGATCTCGAAACATATTGTGTTTAATGCCAACAACGCTTTTGCATCATGAAGGAACAATAAAACTTTTTAGAAAACATGTTGCTGTTGCGATTTATTTCTCGTATTACTCAGATAACATTTATAGAACTAGTTCCACAATTCAAAATACTGCAATTACTTACAATACGAGTGTAAGCGAGGTAATAAAAAATATAATTTTCATGTAGAGCATGTTCCATGTGTACAAATAGATTTTGGAAATTCTACATTCATTTCGTACAAGGACAACTATTGGTACCACTAGGGAAGTTACATTTTATTTAAGTTATCAATTTTTATGAGAGACCCCGTATTTAGAAATTTTATGAATGTTATATTCAATCTACCATGTCATATATTTTGTATTATAACTAATAAAATTAATTGTAATCAAAGATACATGTCGTAGCTTGATACTTTATTCCAGAGTAATCACAATGGCGCAAGAAGCAACTACTAATCTAATTAGAGAGGATTTTGATGCTGGTCCATCGAGCTATGACGAAATTATTCCTGGTTTGTTTCTTGGGAATCTTACAGCTGCTACAGACGTCGAATGGTTAAAAGAAACTAAAATAAACTATATACTCACAGTAGATTCATGTCCACTTCCAAGAAAAATCCAAGAGCTTTTACCAAACTTGACTATAAAGTACATACAAATTACTGATATGCCGCGTGAGGATCTTTTAACTCACTTTGAAGATTCTTATGAATTTATAGACCATTCTCTACAGCAAAATGATAAGGTTTTGGTACACTGTTATTTTGGTGTCTCTAGATCAGCTACAATTGTTATCGCATATTTAATGAAAAAATATAAAAAAAGTTTTTGCGATACATTTGAAACTGTAAAGGAAAAGAGACGCTTTGTCGGACCTAATGCTGGTTTCTTGGCACAGTTGAAGCTTTATGAAGAAATGGGATTTGGAGTAGACAATACCAACGTGCAATTTAAAATGTACAAGTTGCAAATTGCAGCGGACAAGGTGCGAAAGGCAAAAATCCTGCCACAAAATTGTGCAGATCTGATAAAACCAGATCCAGCTCTTGCCACGGTACATCCAGAGCCAACGGTGTACCGTTGTAAAAAGTGTAGGAGGATCATAGCCAGTGTTAGCAACATTTTGCCACACATGCCAAAGGAGAAGCAAATCTGGAGACATATAAGTCAGAAAAAATCATCCAAACAATCGAAAACGTCGCATGAATTATTGGAACCGTTACAAAAAGAAGAGCAACAGCCAGCCGAATTTTGTACCAAAATATTATTTGTCGAGCCGCTAGCTTGGATGCCCGATATAACGCACAATGTCGAGGGGAAATTAAATTGTCCAAAGTGTAACACAAAGTTAGGTTCTTTCAGTTGGATAGCGGGTAGTCAATGTCCATGCGGCAGCAAAATAGCGCCAGCATTTTATTTGGTTCCCTCGAAAGTAGATTGGAGTAACGCTGTACAAAATGTACAAGTAACTGTATAGTATTAACGCTTGTAATCTTTACAATTAAGAACTTTTGGACGGATGACTGACATCTAATGACTAATATGTAAGATGAGAGATTTTTGGAATCTTTTTACGTGGTTCTAGTTCTCGATTAGCGTTATAACGAATATATACGTGTGACCAATATACTTAGGAAATTTGTATTCTAATTTCGTGCCAAAACATTCGTATATCAAATGTAAACGTATTCGTTTCACGACTGTAATTTTACATGCGTTTCTCGCCGCAACGAGTACACCGACCCGTTCTTCCATCGTTCGATCTTCGTATTTGTACGTCTTGCTTTTTTTCTATGATTAACATATAATAATAATATAGTGACTTTGTAGACTAACATACTACTTCCTGTATAGATGTCTTGTATATTAAGCAGATAATATATTTATGATTTTTATCATTTATTAAGCTACTTCAGTTCTACAAAATAACGTTTCAAGTTATTTCCATTACCCTGTGTTTCGCGCTTATGCCCTAATTCTTACGCAATGTTTCATCTACTGGTCCTTTACACAATATCATCTTCCCCGATTTGTACGATGTTGTTGAAATCTTTGGTATTTTATAATTTTTGGTATCGTTCGAAACTGACAAGCTTCGCGGTTTGAAAAAAGGTACTGTGCAAAGACAGAAAGAGAGAGACAGATTCTTACATGCTTGCATGCATAGCAGAATACGTGGCACCGTACGGATGTGCTCTGAATCGCAACGCATTTAAACTGCTCATCGTAGATCCTTCGAGTCCCCCGTGAATATCTGTTTGATGATACGGAGGGAGACTGACGTTTCCTAAATTCCCGTTGATAAATCCGTGGCAGGTGGAGGTCTGCATGGAAGTGTAATGTTGCGAGGATCTCCAGTACTCGCCGTAAGAGTATTGCGCGACTTGAGACGTCTGCAAAGTCTCCGTGTTATTTTCCTGCGTGTGCGTTATTCTGATTGGTCGTACTGGTA
Source organism: Frieseomelitta varia (assembly GCF_011392965.1). Taxonomy (NCBI): domain Eukaryota; kingdom Metazoa; phylum Arthropoda; class Insecta; order Hymenoptera; family Apidae; genus Frieseomelitta; species Frieseomelitta varia. The sequence continues at coordinate 83,290 of NW_025110273.1, read as the reverse complement.
GAGTAGCCTCCACTTCTCTGTTCGCGGGAATGCCCCGGTTAATCGCAGAGCTTCTTTCGTTCCGACGGAATTTGGCGCGTCTGTTTTGAAACCACACCTAAAGAGTAAAATTTCCAAATGTTCAGTTTCAGTTTTCGTTTCGTTCGACACAGAGGCGCAATTTTCACGAATGTATTCGTAAAGAACGGAAGGCCAAGAAACGGGGGATGGATGATCGCGGTGAGCTGTAATTGTCGAACGGAGGAAGAAAGAGAAGAAGAAGAAACAAACGGACACAAGAAGGGTTGCCGGCAAGCGAAGAAGACGGAACAGCGTGACGGCTTCTGGCAACCGTACAGTCTACGGCAGACAGACGAATGGACAGACATCAGCGGGAGACGAGGGACTGCAGGCTGCAGAGCCTGTGGCGGCGGATAGATCGACAAGAGCAACGAAATGTAGTGTGCTTTCTGCACAACCGTGTAGAAGAGTCACCACACACGTGTGGTGATACGCGACGTATCGTACAGCATACGTCGTATGCCAAGCACAGATGCTGCTGGAACGACGCGCAACTATCCTGCCAAGCTAATCATAGCTCCTTGCCCCTGACAACCTGTCTCCTCTGATTTTCTGCTTTGCTATCCGCGGCGACCTCCGTCCTCTGTCCTTCTTTCTCTCTTTTTTTTTTCTTTTTTTCACTTCTTCCTCTTCTGTCTGTCTGTCTGTCTGTCTGTCTGTGTTCCTCCCTTCTAACGACCAAAATCTGAAGAAACACGTGTGTGAACTTGGCCCGCCAGCGATACGATACTTTTTTCTCTTTTCTCACAAAAATCATCGAAAGCAACTCGACGCATCTTTCACATGCCGTTCTTATTTTGCTTAGCTCCATGAAATTCAAAATTCGTGACCATTACCTGCACCCTGGCTTCCGACAGAGATACACGCGTTGCAAGTTCCTCCCGAACGAACGCGTCTGGATAATGGGTCTTCTCAAATACTTTTTCCAACGCGGCCAGTTGCTGCGCCGAGAACGTCGTTCTGCTTCTTCTGGGCCTCCTGCAGGTAGATGCGGTGGAACCTTCGTTGCATTCTGTAAAAAAACGGAAACGGCCACGTTGGTCTACAATCGTCCGAAACCGCTGTGCTTTGCACGGAGTTTGCTTGAAAGGTGAAAATTCGTGAGCGAGATATTTCAAGATATGCCGTCCGAGATAAGAAAGCTGCGCTACGAAAAAAAGAGACGAAGAAGAGTCAAGGAGAGAGGCAGCAGCACAGGCGTGGCTATTCTTGAATGACTCCACTGTGCCTGGCTATTCATCAAAGCGGTATAACGCGAACAGCATGACTGGAAATGCGTGATTTCGATGGAATCAGGCACATCCACGGATTGAAACGCGTCAAGCGTGGCTCACGCGAGTTTCCCTGTCCTCTGTGATCTCCAATTGCATTTGAACCTCTAACGTTCCGTTATGTAAGCGTTCGCACGCGGGTCTCGAACGCGAGTCCTCGACCGCGAATTCTTATCCGGGATTCTTACCTATCGAATTAGTCGGCGTTGACAGCAAACGCGAGACCGTGAAATCTTGCGGAGTGTGAGGATTCGTCATTTGCGAAACGATCGCGCTGTTGTTTCCTCCTTGGTCGGAACTTGCGCACAACATCGTTCTCTATTCGTTGAAAAAAAGAAATTGTCTTCGATCGTTGGCACCTCGAACTTCGAATTGTCAGAAATTACAGAATGTAGTACTTAGGGGTAAATTCGCGGCAATGTTGACGAATTAATTGCAGATTCGCGAGATAACATTTCTCGTTCTCCTTGATTTTTTGAAATTGAGTTATTTGATGTTGGAGATATACGATCAGGCGGTGTCACGTGTAATTCTTTTGTGGAAATCTCGGTGGAAGCCTGATGTCTCAGACGAGTCACAATGCTTCCAACGTCTTTGGCAAATGTTTTTCGTATGTTTCGTTTGTAAACACTATTTTGTTTAACTATTTTCCAGATGTTATTTCCAAACGATTATGCTGTTTAGCATACTCTGCTAAATACTTTTCTAGAATGTGAGCGATTAAAATGCCAGAGCGTTGACTAACGTCGTTCTGTTGTTTATATTAACATTTTTTTATACGCACTTTTCACGGTGCAAATTTTGCCAAGCGTATAATTATTAACAGTCGATCGTCAATTATAATTTGTTTCAGTTTCTGTACGAGCAGGGAAGGATAGTACCTGTTTCTCTTCCTTCGCATCAAATCGACCAGCTAGAGATATGTAAATTAGATAAAATAAGAAAAAAGAACCGTGCTGCTCCAATTATCATATTATACAAACGTCGTTTCCGCCTCGTAAGACTGGCAATTTAAATCAGTTCTTTACGCTTTGCAATAACAATATGTAACAAATGTACTCCGTAAATCAGTTGTTCTTCCGGACGTTTTACGATCTTCTGACGTTAATAGCTTAGATCGCTTAAATAGCAAGGGAAATCGGTGGCTAGCGCAGAGACTATAAAGAATCTGTAAGCGTGTCCGATTCGATGAGTTACAAGAGTTGTTCTATCTCAGCTGTTTTCAAATTTTGGAAAAAATTTCTTTCAACTATCATTGCAGAAAGAGGCGATAGTATGTAGATACTAAGAAACCCTTTGTCACGAGCACTATGCACGGAGTTCCTTTTTTTTTTTTTTTTCTTTTTAACGAACGTTCTCGATGACAAGATTTGCCTTCTCAGCGACGATGTTGCCAAAAGATGAAAATTGTCTCATGTAAGCAAATAAAGCTACGCGTTTTACACGCGCGAACTATCACCCACTATAAAATTACGAGTCGTTCTCGGTCCCGTTCTCGTTGCTAAAGTTCGCAAACGATTGCTTTCATCCGGACGCGCGTAAATCACAACTGGTCGATCGACTTTCGCGGAAGATCGTTTGGGAAACGGTGAAACGAAGCCATCGTATTAGTTGATGCGGCGAGATGCCAACTGACTTGGCCGAGTTAAAACGTACTTGAAGATCCTCCTCAGCCTCTTCATTTGTCTCTCCTCTTCGTTCTTCTCTCTTTCTCTCTCTCTCTCTCTCTCTCTCTCTCGAGCTCTCTTACTTACTCCTCTCCTTCCTTCTTCCACTCTCATTTTGTCTCTCGTTCCTCCTTTTGTACAGGGAGACACGCACGCAGGAGAGGAGAGAAATAGAGAATTTTAAGAGTAGGTGGAGATTTCCTCGGCAAGCTCCACCTTCATTTGATGCTCATTGGTTTCTAAATGATAGCACGGCTGCTTTCTGGCTGCAACCCTTGGCGATTAAAAAAAAAAAAAATAAATCGCGCGTACCATCGACTGATCTAAACGAAACGATCGTCTCATTTCATCTTAGAAAAAATGGCAACGAATTTGCAAAAGAGACAGACCATTTCAAATTACTCGTAACGTCGAGTTTATTCGTTTAAAACTTTAAATTGGGGGAAATAAAATGGAACTAAATTAAGTTCTTCTTCTTCTTTTTTTTTTTTCTGCCAATTTGGAGATGACAAGAGGCGCCAGTATCATGGTGGTTTCGGTTTTCAGTTTTCAGGGACACGCTTCTTTATGCCCCGGAACATTGGTCCTCTTCATTGGCTGCGGCCTGACTCTCGTTACACAAGGGTGTCGAGTAACAATTTCGCCCTAACACGAGCTCCCAATCCTTCCTCTTACTCCACACGTCTTCGTCTTCCGCGAAAGGAAGATTCACACCGCTGATTCAAATTAGTCGGTTCGTGAAACGTTTTTCACGTTTTTGCGCGAGCATTTTTTCTCATTAACAGAAACGGATATCGAGAATTTTTACGATTTTTAATTCTTTCTGATACAGGACAGAAGACACGCGCTGAACAGTCTGCATTCTCCGGATGTTGGAATCCGACGGGAGCCGCGTCGTACGAGTGTCGGGCGTCTCAGGAAATTGCGCGACGAGTCGCGAAACTCGAGTTATTGGTCAAACATTGGAGAATGCAATCGACAGGAAGGGCAAAATTGGAAAGGAAAGAACGGAGGACAGTCACGTTCGAGGAAACGAATCGAGCGAGAATAGTGGTCGAGGTTATACGCCACGAACGTAGAACGAACCGTAGTTCTACCGGGCTCTCGGCAACAATTATATTCCCGGCGATTTTATTTATACGGGGCTTTTACGAGCGCAGTCATTCTTGCTGTCAACCGTGTTGGCCCAATAAAACGCGGCCGCGCGTCCGTTCCCTCGCTGCTCCAAGTTTCTTCGATATTCGAAACCAGGTCGAATCCCCTTTCGAAATAAATTGAAAATTCGTGAAGATTTGCCGACATTTAATCACTTGCGCTGGCAACTAATTGCGGACCATAACGAGAGACCGAACCGTATACAATAATTCGTCGCTTTCTTTTTCTTTTAAACTCGCCGGTATGATGTCACTGGATAGAAATCATTGAGAAGTAATAAATTTATTATTTGTTTTGCCTGGGTTATATACTCAAAGCTGAGAAAATATTGCAATTCTCGACGTGCGTGGCACGTCATTCCAGCGCAAGAGTTTAACCACTTGCGGTGACAACTGATTGCGGACCATAACGAGTGACCAGAACCGTACACAATAATACGTCGCTTTTTTTTTTTGAACTCGACGGTATGATATCATTGGATAGAAATTATTGACAAGTAAGACGTAAATTTATTATTTGTTTTGCCTATTTTGTTTTACTTAAACATACTTGAAACTGAGAAAATATTATTATATACAATTTTGGAGGTTAACCACTTGCGCTGGCAACTGATTGCGGACCGTAACGAGTGACCGAACCGTATACAATAATTCGTCGCTTTCTTTTTCTTTTAAACTCGCCGGTATGATGTCACTGGATAGAAATCATTGAGAAGTAATAAATTTATTATTTACTTTGCCCGAGTTATGCTTAAATATACTTAAAAACTGAGAAAATATTGCAATTTTTGGAACAAAAAATTCTCTCCTTGCGTCATTCCAGCGCAAGTGCTTAACCTCTGGCAACTGATTGCGGACCATAACGAGTGACCGAACCGTATACAATAATTTGTCGCTTTCTTTTTCTTTTAAACTCGCCGGTATGATGTCACTGGATAGAAATCATTGAGAAGTAATAAATTTATTATTTGCTTTGCCCGGGTCATGCTTAAATATACTTAAAACTGAGAAAATATTGGGACAAACAATTCTTAACGTGCCTCTTGCGCTTGAATGACATCCCACGCACGTCAAAAATTGTTTATCTCAAAAATTGCAATATTTTCATAGTTTTAAGTATATTTAAGTATAACCCGGGCAAAACAAATAATAAATTCATTACTTCTCAGTAATTTCTATCCTATTAAAATCACTTGCTCGCGATTCGGGAGAGCCTCGTTGGCTGCACTTAAATCAAAAGGCATTCGATGTCTTTTACGGAGTCGGAGCCAGAAAGAAAAAAGAAAGAGAGAGAGAAAGGAGACGGAGAGGAATCTCTCGAGAACGGTAATAAAATAGTCGGAGGCTGGTTTTTGGTGTTCCAGTCGCGATGAGACGGACGGGTTCGTCGCGACGCGGTGACACGTACACGTCGCGCGTCGCCCGACGCCCAGGGAAAATTATGAGCCAAGCCTGGACACTCCACCGTGCCTTTGTCATCTTCTTTATCTTCGCGAGACTGCGAGACACGGCGCTCTCTCTCTTTCCTCTCCCCCCTTTTTCACCATTTTTCCTCTCAACCGCGACAGAGTTCACGAATCCACAGAAAGAGTCTTCAGATTTTTCAGGATCCGTTCTTTCCTGGTATTTTCGTAATGTGACAGACGGTGGCGATTAACAAGTAAAAATTTTATCGAGCTGCAAAGAAAGACAAGTGATTTAGTTTCAAACTATAATCGTGATATATCCAAATTTTTATTTTTGTGCTCGGAATATCACATTTGAACGCTATGGCATCCACGATCGATGCAGAAATCAAATTCGTGTCGTGTTGCGTCACCACGAAAATGAATGCTACAGCATTCACGTCCGCGAACGTGTTAACGATTCGAGAAGCCAGTCGCTTCGATGCAATATAATTGTTGATTTCCGCACATTTTTAATTTTAAGATTCCAAGGACACGGTTCAACATCGTTATACATTGTACGTATAATAAATATCGTGGAAAAATTCGACGTCGAGGAGAAGACTACGATCGTATCGGGAGCAAAGTTGAATTTTAGGAGAGATCGTGAGAGATCTCGGCATGCGTCAAGACGAATCAGTGTCTGGCGTTGTGTGGCAACGCGAGGAGGGGAAATCACAGATGCAGTTTTGACCACCGTGACAGTGATCGTTGCTTGACAACTCTCGAAATAGCCTCCACTCCTCTGCGCACTTTGGAGAAATGGTGTTCACGGTATTTTCCATATATTTCCATATATCCTTGATTGCTCTTTTTCTTCTTCGCAACGCGCGTCGCATGCGCACTCAGCTTCTTCGTGTCTGTAGAAGTTTCTGGACACACACGTCACATAAACATTCTAATGATGAGAGCATAGAATTGGTAATAAGAATACAATAGTTTGCGTTCGAGGAAAAAGAAAGATCGTCATCGTTTTGTTATTTTACGTTTCGATTATAATGTACAGTAGGATCATCTATAACGCGATTGAAAAGTTGCTGAAAAAGACTCATTTCTGAGATGAAAATATGTGCTTTGGATTGACTCGATGCACGGTTTTGCATCAACTCTTGCGCGACAAGGAGAGGTTGTTTAAAATGTGTATTGTGGAAAACAGTTATTTCTGTGCAGAATTAGTTGTGTTATTTCAAAAAGGGATTCATTTCAATTGCAAAGTAGATATCGATCGATTACAGGGTAAGGCAATCTTCCTTCATTACATTTCACGTCAGAAATAAGAAATAATATTTTCCAGCCGTGACTTCAAAGATCTCCAGAAAAGATAAGTTGAAAATTTACATCATTAGAAATTCTTGATCGATCGAAATCTCGTGATAAGTTCACATCTCGTTGCGAGAAATTTAACAGAAATGAATCAACGATTCGCACAGTTAGGAAAAATAAAAGTAAAATAAGAGCTAGAGTTTCTGCTGGAGCATCGTCGAGTTTAAAGAAATCCCCCCGTACAAAAGATCTTTTATTAACAAAAACAGAAAGAACATTGTTTAATTATATGGATAGAAGATTGCAACAAAAAGAAAATTCCTTTGAATAATTGTTTAATAAGACGGAAAGAAAGACTATTTATATTAGTTACAGTTATAGTTTAGTATATAGTTTGTATAGTAATAATATACTATTTATTTAGTTATAGTTTAGCATATGGTATAGCAGTATAATATAGTTTAGTAAGAGTATACTATTTATTTAGTTATAGTTATAGTTTAGTATATAGTATAGCAATATAGTATAGTTAGGTAACAATATATTATTTATCTAGTTATAGTTTAGTATATAGTATTGCAGTATAGTATAGTTTAGTAATAATATGCTATTTATTTAGTTATACATAGCATAGCACTATATATAGTATAGTATATTTAGTACATAGTATAGCACTATAGTAATAGTATACTATTTAGTTATAGTTACATTTTAGTATATAGTATAGCAGTATAGTATAGTTTAGTAATAGTATATTTATTTAGTTATAGTATATTAAAGTATATATAATAGTATATTTATTTAGTTATAGTTTAGTAATAGTATACTATTTATTTAGTTATAGTTTAGTATATAGTATAGCAGTATAGTATAGTTTAGTAATAGTATACTATTTATTTAGTTATAGTTTAGCATATAGTATAGCAGTATAGTATAGTTTAGTAATAGTATACTATTTATTTAGTTATAGTTATAGTTTAGTATAGTATAGTTTAGTAATAGTATACTATTTATTTAGTTATAGTTATAGTTTAGTATATAGTATAGCAGTATAGTATAGTTTAGTAACAGTATACTATTTATTTAATTGTAGTTTAGTATATGGTATAGCAGTATAGTATAGTTTAGTAATAGTATACTATTTATTTAGTTATAGAGCTGTTGAATTCGTACAACACGGAATCTTGCGTTATAGAGAGTCTTACTGTACAGAATTTCTCTCTCGATGAGAGTTCGATCATTCGTGAATTTTTCGACGTTCTCTTTTGATTCATTCCGCGTGCTTCCAGAGTCGTCATTACTCTAAACTCGCCAACTCCGTTCGAAAGCGTATCTCGAACGTGGCCCGCAAATTTTCAAACTCGCTTCACCGCTGAAAATTTCCGGAACTTCCGCGACCGCGGCAATATCTACTTCGTCCATTCGAATTTCGTCTCGTTTCAGTCGCTTCGAGAGGGATTTTTGTCCCACAAATTTACGACAATTACTCGACTTCCGAGTTCCTTCCTTCTTTCATATTTGTCTCTCGTCCGAGCACCGAGTGTCGAAGGGTGGCGAGCGGTGACGCTTAATGCCCCGTGACGCCTTAAATCTACCCGTATGGAAGGAGATTCTCGTCTGGAGAAGGCGGAAGAGAGAGAGAGAGAGAGAGAGAGAGAGAGAGAGAGAGAACGAGCAACGAGGAAAGAGGAGAAACGACGAAGCGTTGGTCATCGGCCACCGTGAAAGCATTCGATTAACGACGATGAAAAGAAACTTGCGAGGGTCTGCGAAACGGATTTCGTGTCTTTTTCACCGGGAGCGACGGTTACGTTCTCATCGTTGATGATAAACGGCTATCACGCCGCGTGTATGTGTATGCGATCAGGTTACCTACGAAATCGCATAGACGAGAGTAAAGTGACGCGATAACAACGAATATTTCAAAGGGAAACGAGAAAGGTCGGAGGAAGAAACATATCATGCTTCGGTTTCCACGGCTCGTTCGGGCAATTACAAGGGTCGTGCGTCATTCTTGCCAATTAGGCGGAGGAAGTGTCGTGGAAAAGCCACTCTGTTTCAACATTTGCTTCCCCTCGCCCTTTCCTTTCTCTTGCTCGCTCTTCCAACGGAGGACCAGAGAGGGGGGAGAGGGCAGATAATTTTACTTGTGCCATCTACCGCCTCCTGGCCTGTCGTCGGTCGTGTTCCTCCGCGCGGAGACAAGCCGCCATTTCTGTTCGTGCATCTTTTACGATCCTTGGCACACAATGGACAATGGATGAAAGAAATGGATCACGCGTGTAAGGTTGCAATCTTTCGCTCGAGAGAGAGACATTCTTCCGGATCGACGAAAGCCAATAGCTCGCCAATAGTTAACACAAAAGGGTTAGCATTTTGTGAAGAAAAAAAAAAAAAAAAAAAAAACGAAGAAAACAGTCACATTCTGACTGCCCGGCAACCGGCGTTCAGCGTTGCGCGAGGCACGAAAATCCCCCTTTTGGTTAACAGAGCGTGAACTCCCGTTATCCGTCGGTGCCACCCGCTTCGCCGCCCCTGCCACCGGTCACGAGTAAATTACGCATTCACGCTAGTCCAAGTCGTATTACGTTGGTCATTGTAATGTATGTCAAGGGTTGACTATCTCGGCTGACGCTGGAGAGGGTGACTACGCGAGGGTCAACGTGGGGGGCTGACGAACCCCAAGTTCAGACCTCTCGGTCTGGCCTACCTAATTACACCCTCTTATCATTAGCGTTTATCCTGTCAATGTTATTACGGCCGACCGCCGACTTATTATTCACGTGACGGAACGTTGACAGCGGCCGTGCGTACGCAATCGACGTACGTGGTCATTTGAAGGATATTACCGGACACGCCACACCGGTATATTATTCGTCGAAACGGACAGAACTCGCGCGGACGATCGTCGGAATCCTGAGGAGGATCTACCAGCGGGTTTTTCCTCCCTTTCTTCGTCTGACGACTGGTTTCCCCTTGAGAAATTTCGACGCGAAGTTTACTACCGCGCTCGTCTCTTGTATATTGCTCGCAAAAATTAGGGGATATTTCCAAATGAAAATGAAGCGTAGAAAAAAAGAAAGAAGTAGAAGCGAACGAGAACATCGGAAAAGCAAACGACAAGTCAAAGACAGTTGTTCTTGTCTAACCTTCTAAGGACGGAGTATAGTGGACAGATTTAAATCGCCAGGCGAGGTTTAATTTTACATGTTTTCGTATAAATTATTATAGTTCCTATATTTTCGAAGTTAATCGAATCAAATAAAGACTGTTATTTTGTATAATTTATTGTATTTTATTAATATTTTAATTATTATAATTTATTTGCAATAATACATTCGGTTTTCTCAGATATTATATAGGTGTCGATATATCGGACGTTAGTATTTAGAAGGTTGATCACTTGCGCTGGCAGCTGATTGCGGACCATAACGAGTGACCGAATCGTATACAATTTTTCTTTCTGAATTCGTCGGTACGATATCACTGGATAGAAATTATTGACAAGTAATAAATTTATTATTTGTTTTGCCTATTTTGTTTTACTTAAATATACTTAAAACTGAGAAAATATTACAATTTTGGAGGTTAATCCCTTGCGCTGGCAACTGATTGCGGACCATAACGAGAGACCGAACCGTGTACAATAATTTGTCGTTTTCTTTTTCTTTTAAATTCGTCGGTATGATGTCACTGGATAGAAATCATTGAGAAGTAATAAATTTATTATTTGCTTTGCCCGGGTTATGCTTAAATATACTTAAAAACTGAGAAAATATTGCAATTTTTGGGACAAAAAATTCTCTCCTTGCGTCATTCCAGCGCAAGTGCTTAACCTCTGGCAACTGACTGCGGACCATAACGAGTGACCGAACCGTATACAATAATTCGTCGCTTCCTTTTTCTTTTGAACTCGCCGGTATGACATCGCTGGATAGAAATTATTGAGCAGTAATAAATTTATTGTTTGCTTTGACTGGGTTATATTTAAATATAGAGACTGAGAAAATATTGCAATTTTGGGACAAAAGGTTCTCGACGTGCGTAGCACGTCATTCCAGCGCAAGAGAAGCTCATTTCTTCGTCGCTTCATATTTATTTTGAAATATCCCCTAATTTTTGTGAGCAGTGTATTTATGTCAGCGACATGGCCGTTCTTATTGAGATACTTTCGGTCGTAGAAACTCGAATCGATCGTCCATTGATAATGGCACACATGGCCATATGGTGCAACCGAGGGCGAGATGTTGCGAAATCATTGCTCTTAATTTTTCGGAGATAATCGATTGCGAGCGAGCGGATGTTCAGTGGATGATGGAAACCTCTCTCAATGCAACCACTGGTTCCCTTTCGTCGCGCTACTCCGACTGAATAAATTGCTCTTCGGTGACTGGTGTATCCTTTATGGGTCGAAAAGTGCGTTGCTTTTGTGCGCGACATAGCGAATAATAATAATAACGAGACAAAGTTGTTCGACGATTCGAACGAACGCGTAGAAGACAACATACGTTTCGTACATACATACGTGTTCCCATTTATGTTCTCGTTGACGTTTTATCGTATAACGTGTGTCAATCGTTAACCTTTCAGCTTATTAAATTATTATAATTGTTATATCCATTATAATACTAATTATTATAAACAATATGTATTATATTAATTATAATACCAAATTATTACTAATTATTATATTACTATATTAACTCCTCTTACTAAATTCTCCTGGTGTGAATGCTAATTACAACTGAAAGTCATTTCGATACGCTGCGAATCTCGATTCCAGCTGCTTCTCCGATTGCTCTCGGTTCTTCCCGGAACTTTGGAGGGAAAAAGAAAGCCAGAAAGATACCGAAAAAGAAAGGTGACACGTACGGGATAATACGATACAACGAATAGCCAGATCGACAATAACAGGCTTGATTCGAGAATGACGTCTCATTATTGACTTTTGGGTCCTTTTACGCGTCGGACTTCCCGCGGAGAGTATAAACTACTTTTCGACCTGCCCTTTTACGGTTTGGTTCCTCCGTTCGTCACCAATCCGTGCGGATTTCACGAGCACCAGGATCACTGCGCCCATCAAATCTCTAATCTTCTTCTTTAAAAAGAAAAAAGAAAAGAAATAGACAAATTAGACTCGAACTATTCTCACGCGAGTACAACACTTCTCTCCGACCTATTTTCTCGCAAAGACGTTAGTCGATCAATCTTTCTTGACCATATCGTTCTCTCTACACTGAACTCTTGCCAGTGACCCAGTTTGGGGGTGGAATTTATGGTCAGCCCTCTAGTGCCCTCTTGAAACGATGATTGTATCGAATATCCCGTATCCTCGACTATGTTACACTTGCACAGTCTAGTATCGTTGGCTGTTCTCTCTTGTCAAGCGTAAAAATTCGAGAAGTGCAACTGTTTTCACGGCAACGCGTCCTGATTTAGCTTCATTTGGAGGGCAAGCTTAATAGAATCGTTGGCGGTACAATCGAATGATTTTAAAATGATTTAAACGACGATTGCATCGAATAGTCTGTGTCCTACATTCTCGACTAAGTTACACTTGCACTTGTCTAGCTAGCATAATTAGCTATTCTTTCTTATTATAAAATCCGTGAAAATTCGGAAATGCAACTGTTTCCGATTTAACTTTATTTAGAGACAAGGCAAACTTTGGAACTTAGAATCGTAATATGAAAATGATTTTAAAATAATCACGATTTAAACGATGATTGTGTTGAATATTCTGTGAACCAGAGACTGAAAACTGAAATATTTTGAGGTTTAGGTATTATATCCAGAGACTGAAACCGAAATATTGCGAGGTTTAAATATTATACCGGTACTTGCTCCCACATTATCGTAATATAATCACTATTTGGGAAATCGGTTTTAATACCGGTATAAGACGGTCGTACCGGTATTTTCATACGTATTTTATCTGTATTCAATATCCACAACGATAAAAATACCGAAATATATACCGCTTTACTGACAAAAACACATTTTTCATTTTCTACGTACAGTGACTCATATTAATATTCGGACATCATGCTATTCAAAATATTGTTGTGGATTTCGATTGTTTATAATAGTAAATTTGGATTAATTTTTTAATAATATAATAGAACATTCATTATAGTTTATAGTAAC